>NC_053026.1:301449512-301567502 GCF_003073215.2 Triticum urartu
CATAGTAAAATAACATGAAGCTATTCTTTCTGTTCAATCTATCATAGAGTTCGTACTAGAATAACACCATAAGGCACAAATCAACCAAAACCCTAATGTGACCTAGATACTCTAATGTGTAACGCCCCGAGACTGATGTGCCAGGTGTCTTTTAGTTATTCGTTGTTGTTGCCATGTCTTTCGCTTGCGTGTTGCTTCTTGTCATGTCATCATGTGCATTGCATCATCATGTTTTCAAACTTGCATCCGTCCAGGTTCTCCTCGTTCCGTCTGTTGTCCGTTCTGAGCCCAACCACACTTGCACGCGCCCGCGGCATGTCCAAATATTATTTTATAAGTGGCCGTAAAATGTTCTCGGATTGGGTTGAAAGTTGGCGTGCGGTCTTATTTTAGTGTAGGTAGACCGCCTGTCAAATTTCATCATGTTTGGAGTTTGTTTGATAGCCCAACCGTTAAACTATAGCGGCAGTATAGTCGGTCTAACGTCGGACGTTTTCGGTCTCCGGAAACAGTCGCCGGGCCACTCTTCTCTTCTCTCAGCCTGAGACCTTCTGCACAGTCCACTACTCACCGTCAGACCCTACCTAACCTCTCTCATCCGCCCACGGCCAATCCTCGCGCGCGCGTCCGAAAGTTGTCCCGGACCCGACCCGAGCAGTCGTCACCGTTGGATCCGGATCATCTCCAAACATCTACAAAACATCTCCGTTTTGTTAATTGGACTCCCTAGCTATTTTATCCGCGATCGTCCAATTACGTTCGTAGGGTCGAGATAGCCCCTAACCTAACCCGTGGTGTATATATTCGTCCACCCCTAGTCCTTTTTGGTCAAACCCTAGAAATTAAGAGGTTTTTCCCTTCACCCGCCGCCGCACTCTCCACCTAATCCCCTCTCGGGATCCTCCCAGATCTGATCCAGCCAACCAGCCCCAGCCTCTGCTTCCCCTCGATCCACCAATTCAGCCTCATCTCGCCTCCTGCGTCTGCTGTGCATCGAACCAGAGGAGCCCGAGGCATCCCGCAGCCGCCGTCTCCTGTCCGATGCGTTTTCTTCCTCCCTGCCCCGCTCGAACCTAAAGGAGAGGAGCTCCTCGAGTCCCTCGTCACCGGACGGTCTCGTCGGAGACCACCTGCAGCAGGACCGGCGCCCCTGCCTCTTCCTTCCTCGTCCTTCTCTCCTCTCTCTCTCTCACCGCGTGCTCTCTCTCTCTACCATGTCGCTGCAGGAACCATACAACGCCGCGCGCCATGGCCGCCGCCTGTTCATCACCCCGCTGACGGATCGAGCAGGAGCTCGCGCTCAAGTATCCCAAAGCCTCTGACCAGGAGCTCCTCCCATGGAGCAGCCGCACCAACCTCGCGCAGGCCTCAACCTCCTCGCTCGTCGCCTCCCTGACAGCGTCGCCCATGGCCTCGTCTTCAGCGGAGACGAGCCTCCCCGTGCTCCTACACCTCGCATCCTCGGGTTCCCGCGCCTACCGCCGGCCGGCCACGGCCAGGTCGCCTCGCCTCCTCTCGATCTCACTCCGGCCCCCTCTCTATCCCTGCCTCGTGACTGAATTTTTCCCTGCCAGGGCCCTGTCGTTCCTCTCCGCCTCAGAGCTCCCTTGCGCCGCCGGATCCGAGACCCCCTCACCCGGTCCTGCCCGTTCCTGGCGCTCGCGTCGTCGTCAGCCACCGTCACCGGAGTTCCTTGTCGTCTCTTGCGCCGACCTGCAAGTCCCACGCCGCCGCTGCTCTGCTTCTGCTTCCTGTCGAGAAGAGGGTGTGCCTCCTCTGCATAGAACGGGGCCGCTCCAACGCCCGCTGACTCCTCCAGCAAGGCCGGCCCAGCATCAGCGCTAGATGATCGCACCCAAGCCCAGCATCGCCCCCTTGCAGGCCTTCCCTCTCCACCAGTTGGGCCAAGGCCCAGTGGTGAGCAGCCGCCAACCCCCCCCCCCCCTTGTGTAGCTGGGCCAGACAATTTCGGCCCAGTGGTTTTTTTTTGGTTCTGCGAATTTGTTAATTAACCGGGGTTTTACATATTTGCAGGAAAACCCTTGCACTTCATGCATATAAAAACTCATCAACCATGCATCGGATTTAAACAAACTTAACATGAAAGTTGCTTAGAATTTTTTCTAGTTTTATAATATGTCATTTTCATCCATGTTTAAAATGCTTAAAATGTTGTTTGTTTAAATTTGCTTCAATAACTTGCTAAAATGATTTATTTCATAACTAAATAACTGTAACTCCGAATTTATTAAACTTTATATGTAAATGGGGTGGAAAAATGCCTAGTTTAACATGGTGTACTTGTTTTGCATGTTTAATAACTCTAAAATTATGTTTAGGGAAGAACAGTACCAAACCTAAAATATGCACATGAGGAGTTACCGGACTTGTTGTTTTGTTGTTCCGGCCTCATTTAAACTTGCCTAGATTAGATAGTTTTATTATGCTTCACCCTCTTGCCATGCTAACAACATTTAATTTTGTTGAGTACATAAACGAGAGAGAACTAAATAAGGCATGTGGTGTTCCGTCGATATGCAACTCGTTGCATATTGAGCTCCACTTAACTTGTAGTTTTGTTTGTGCCCCTTGCCACGCCATGCATATTTAAACCGGACATGCATCATACTTGTTTGCGCATCGTGCCATGATTATGTGATGGTTGTTTACTATGTTGTGTGCTTCTTTCCGGTGTTTGCTTCTTCGGGTTGGTTCCGATAACGTCGCGTTTGTGAGGACCCGTTCATCTACGCTGGTTTGTCTTCTTCATGGACTCGTTCTTCTTCCTTGCGGGATCACAGGCAAGATGATCATACTCTCGAAATCACTTCTATCTTTGCTTGCTAGTTGCTCGCTCTTTTGCTATGCCTATGCTGCGATACCTACCACTTGCTTATCATGCCTCCCATATTGTTGAACCAAGCCTCTAACCCACCTTGTCCTAGCAAACCGTTGTTTGGCTATGTTACCGCTTTGCTCAGCCCCTTTTATAGCGTTGTTAGTTGCAGGTGAAGATTGAAGTTTGTTCCTTGTTGGAACATGGAGATGTTGTTGCTTGTTGGAACATGTTTACTTGTTGGGATATCACAATATCTCTTATTTAATTAATGCATCTATACACTTGGTAAAGGGTGGAAGGCTCGGCCTTATGCCTGGTGTTTTGTTCCACTCTTGCCACTGTAGTTTCCGTCATATCGGTGTTATGTTCCCGGATTTTGCGTTCCTTACGCGGTTGGGTTATAATGGGAACCCCTTGACAGTTCGCCTTGAGTAAAACTCCTCCAGCAATGCCCAACATTGGTTTTACCATTCACCACCTACCCCTTTTTTCCCTTGGGTTTTGCAGACTCAAGGGTCATCATTATTTTAACCCCCCCCGGACCAGTGCTCCTCTGAGTGTTGGTCCAACCTGTCAGCTGCCGGTGGCCACCAGGGGCAACTCTGGGCTGGCCTACCCGTACCTAAGACAATCTGAGTGTGCCCTGAGAAAGAGATATGTGCAGCTCCTATCGGGATTTGTCGGCACATTCGGGCGGTGTTGCTGGTTTAGTTTTACCTTGTCGAAATGTCTTGTAACCGGGATTCCGAGTTTGATCGGGTCTTCCCGCTAGAAGGAATATCCTTCGTTGACCGTGAGAGATTGTCATGGGCTAAGTTGGGACTCCCCTACAGGGATTGAACTTTCAAAAGCCGTGCCCGCGGTTATGGGCAGATGGGAATTTGTTAACGTCCGGTTGTAGAAAACCTGAAGTTGACCTTAATTAAAATACATCAACCGTGTGTGTAACCATGATGGTATCTTTCCGGCGGAGTCCGGGAAGTGAACACGGTGTTGGAGTTATGCTTGACGTAGGTTGTTCTAGGATCACTTCTTGATCATACTTTTATCGACCGTGCTTTGCCTTCTCTTCTCACTCTCATTTGCGTATGTTAGCCGCCATATATGCTAGTCGCTTGCTGCAGCTCCACCTCATACCTTTACCTTACCCATAAGCTTAAATAGTCTTGATGGCGAGGGTGCGAGATTGCTGAGTCCCCGTGACTCACAGATACTTCCAAAACCAGTTTGCAGGTGCCGATGTTACCGAGAAGGTGACGCTACCAAGCTCAAGGAGGAGCTCAATGAATATTTTGTCCTTTGTGTTGTTTCGTTCTAGTTGATCAGTAGTGGAGCCCAGTCGGGTCGATCGGGGACCTTGTTGCATTTGGGGTTCTTCTTTTATTTTGGTTCCGTAGTCGGACCTTGATTGTATTTGGATGATGTAATGCTTTATTCATGTATTGTGTGAAGTGGTGATTGTAAGCCAACTATGTATCTTTTTCCCTTATGTATTACATGGGTTGTGTGAAGATTACCTCACTTGCGACATTGCTTTAAATGCGGTTATGCCTCTAAGTCGTGCTTCGACACGTGGGAGATATAGCCGCATCGAGGGCGTTACAAGTTGGTAATCAGAGCCTTCCCCGTCCTTAGGAGCCCCATTGCTTGATCGAATTAGCGGACGAGTTGAGTCTAGAAAAATGTTTGGAGTCATTAGGAATTATATATCGGAGAGTTTAGGAATTCTTTTTACTCCCTAGTCCCTTCATCGCTCTGGTGAGGCTTCCTGACGTAGAGTTTTGTCTATTCTCTTCTCAAATTTCACTAAAAAAATTTTTAGGATCACGTGGGTATTTTGGAATCGTTCCGATGGTTTTGTGACGAGAACATTGTTCTTGGTGCCTCCTGACATTTAGGGGTTGTGGCAGTGTCCCGGGGAGTTGAGCTCCGAGGTGTTGTCGTCACAATTTTATCGTTGCAGTTCTGGAATACCTGAGTTTAGTTTCGCCGACATCGAAAATCTCTTTTATGCAGTTGTTGGTGAGATAACCTCGACGCCACCCAGTACTGGGGTGGGAGTTCGGGAGTATTGCCATAACTTGTATAACGGATGCTTTTCGAAGGTTGAGGTGGACGATTTCCGAAGTTTTTCTCGGTTATGTGTTGAAGGATGGATACAGCTGGATGTAGGATTTGCTAGTTTTGGGTGAGATATTATGCTTCCCCTGTATCCCCAACACCTGATTGCATAACCGTAAAATTTCGGGAGTTTATAAGTGGGAATTCATGTAGCTCCTAGGATATCTTTCCGACAGATGTATGATATGAAATTCGGGTTCGACGTCTAGTGGTCCGCCTATTCACGGTTGGTTTTACAGTGGTATCATTGTGTCTTAAAGAGTCCTTGGCTATGCCGACTAGGGGACGCTTCGTATGTCATGTGCACTGCCTTGTACATGATGGTGCTGTACGATCGAGCCCGTGTAGGGCCCACCACGAAAACTTCGGACAAAATCTCTATCATATGTTTGTTCTGGCTTATTCTGCAAGCCAATCCTTGTTTTGTTTTTAGTTGTGGTATTCGAGTTGCTTCGAAGTCAAATGTTGATTCCATCCCTTGTCTAAGTGGTGTTCACATACTCCGATGTGGATACTAAATCCTTCCTTGATAATCAAGATTGTCATGTCAATCCTTTTTAACCGGTGTGCTTCTCTTCAAGTGGATCCGATCATTTCAACTTCCGCAAGATCAATGATCAGTTCTTCTCAACGATGTTTGTTTCATCCATCTCCAAGTTGCCTTTGTTTTTCCCACCCTCCCACCCTCTTTCTTCGAGGAATAAGATTTCTTAATCAAGTACCATCTTATTGATGTGAAGTGTTTCCATTCTTTTCCGTCAATGTTCTTACCCGCTGTTTCTCATGAAGATTCTAACGGAGCTTCTAGTTCGTCATTCCTCATTCCTTTTCTTTTTCGGTGGATTCAATTCAAGCTTTTGGTGTTGATCATATCCTTTAACTCGTTTCAAATGTTTTTCTTGCCGGTGCACCTCTCAATCATCCATTTCTAGATAATCATTTGTTCCGGAGTGCTCAGATATCTCGAAGATTCATGTTTCCACTCTGCTTTCGTTTGAGATCTTTCGAGGATGTTATCTCATTCAAGCCTTTTATATCAACCGGTGCAATCCCTTTTCAAAATCGTTCTACGGTGTATCTTTTCAGTGGGCCCTAACCCACAGGTCTTTTCCCAGGATCTTACCTGACTCTTCTTATTTGTCCGAAGCTGTCCTCAAATTCTTTCAAAGTTTGACGTAAGAATGAATTGTCATCAGTCAAATGCCTTTCTCGAAGATCTTTCATTTCTTTTCATCGTTGGCTCAACCTTTCTAATTTTTCATTCCGGAGTGCCTCAACAATTCTTGGTGGTGTTTCTCGTTATCTTACTCTGCATTTGAAGACCGAAGAAGAGTTTTCCCTTGAATCTTGTTTCGTTCTATCAAATATTCATGGCTCTAGCTTGATGTCATCCTCTCATAACTGTTTTTGATAGTGAGAATTATTTTCACCTATCCGGAGCAATTCAAGGGTCTTTTCAGTTTGATCATCCGGAGCCCATCACCTCAGAAGTATTCATTCTCAGCTTTTAGCTCTCATTCTCCAAATCATACCGGCGCTTAAATCAAGGATTCTCTAATCAGCTCGTAATCTCTTCGTTCTCATGGATCTAAATTCTCTCAAGCATCTTCGTTATTTGATAATTCTTACCGGTGATTCTTCCCTTTTACTTCGTTCGTTTCCCAATTCTTACGGTGGCTCGTTCAAGAGTTTTCTCGTCCTTCTTTATCATATCAATTTATTCGTTGTTTCAACCCTTCCGGTGGTTCGTTCAATACCTTCCCAAGTTGGCGCGACATTGATCTTAATCTTTTCTTCGAGAATAAGTAGTATGCCAAATCCGTTGATTGTCATCAATTTAATTGGTGAAGGATACGCATAATGTAATTCTTATTTTTGTTCATCCAAGTGATTAATTCCTTATTCCGGAGGTTCATCAAATTCTCGATTCAAGTTGTCAATCTTTCTTTTCCGGAGTTCAAATTTATTTCAATTATACCATTCCAAAGCTTCATCTAATCATTACAAGGATTCACCTTGTGTTTTCAACTTCTCTTGCCTTCCGTTTGATCATTCCTTTGTTTACCGGAGCTCTTCATGCAGGTTCTACATGTTTGTTCATCAAGGATTTAATTCCTTCTCGAAGTGATCATCAAGATTCTTTTTAGAGGAGTTCAAGCTTTCTTCATCTTGCTATCCGGAGTGCTTTTCTTTCTACCGTATCATTGGAGGTGGAATTATGTCATTCTTGATAATTTGGGTTCATGTTTCATGATTCACATGTTGTTAGGAATGATGTATTTTAAATCCATCAATCTCTTCTTTGGAGTTATCTTGGGTTATATTTCACCTAAAGCCTTCCCTAAGGATTGTTGCTACCTATGGTGCTTATAAAGGACCCAAGTTCTTCTTTATCCTCCCGGTGAAATACTTTCTCGTCTCCTTGTTCATATCAATCCAATTATTTTCCCGTGAGTGGCAAGTTGTCACCTCATAATTTGAGATGTATTCCACAAGACCATATCAAGCTTATCCTTTCATTGTTGGTTTCCCAACAACTCCGTTCGACCCTTCTCCTAAAGATGCCTCTTCAAGCACTTTTGTGGCAGAAGTTGGCATTTTCTTCTCAATTCTCCTATTTCAATTATCTATCTTCTATTTCTTCCTTCCGGAGGTGTTGTGATGTTGCTCTCTTCAACCCATCTTCTTGTTTTGTCAGGATCGTGTTCTTTTCTTGGTTTATCCATTTAACCGGAGTGTTGTGTCCTCTGCTCAAGTTCTTTCCATCTTATCAAGTTTCATATCACTTTTCAACCGGAGTGCTGTCCGAATTTGTTCTTCCTTATTCCTCTTTCCTAACGGAGTGCTTTCAACTTTGTTCATCTCCGTTGTATACTTTCTTTCAAGTTGTTCAACCTCTCAAGGTTCTTTGGTTTCACTCGTTTGTCAAAGGAGCAACTTAGCTTTACCTCTTCTCTTTCTCTTCCGTTTTCCCTCCAGTGCCATTCTAGATCTCGGGACGAGATCCTCTCGTAGTGGTGGAGTGTTGCAACGCCCCGAGACTGATGTGCCAGGTGTCTTTCAGTTATTCGCTGTTGTTGCCATGTCTTTCGCTTGCATGTTGCTTCTTGTCATGTCATCATGTGCATTACATCATCATGTTTTCAAACTTGCATCCGTCCGGGTTCTCCTCGTTCTGTCTGTTGTCCGTTCTGAGCCCAACCACACTTGCACGCGCCCGCGGCATGTCCGAAATATTATTTTATAAGTGGCCGGAAAATGTTCTCGGATTGGGTTGAAAGTTGGCGTGCGGTCTTATTTTAGTGTAGGTAGACCGCCTGTAATATTTCATCGCGTTCGGAGTTTGTTTGATAGCCCAACCGTTAAACTATAGCGGCAGTATAGTCGGTCTAACGTCGGACGTTTTCGGTCTCCGGAAACAGTCGCCGGGCCTCTCTTCTCTTCTCTCAGCCTGAGACCTTCTGCACAGTCCACTACTCACCGTCAGACCCTACCTAACCTCTCTCGTCCGCCCGCGGCCAATCCTCGCGCGCGCGTCTGAAAGTTGTCCCGGACCGACCCGAGCAGTCGTCACCGTTGGATCCGGATCATCCCCAAACATCAACAAAACATCTCCGTTTTGTTAATTGGACTCCCTAGCTATTTTATCCGCGATCGTCCGATTACGATCGTAGGGTCGAGATAGCCCCTAACCTAACCCGTGGTGTATATATTCGTCCACCCCTAGTCCTTTTTGGTCAAACCTTAGAAATTACAAGTTTTGTCCCTTCACCCGCCGCCGCACTCACCACCTAATCCGCTCTCGGGATCCTCCCAGATCTGATCCAGCCAACCAGCCCCAGCCTCTTCTTCCCCTCGATCCACCAATCCAGCCTCGTCTCGCCTCCTGCATCTACTGCGCATCGAACCAGAGGAGCCCGAGGCATCCCGCAGCCGCCGTCTCCTGTCCGATGCATTTTCTTCCTCCCTGGCCCGCTCGAACCCAAAGGAGAGGAGCATCTCGAGTCCCTCGTCACCAGCCGGTCTCGTCGGAGACCACCCGCAGCAGGACCGGCGCCCCTGCCTCTTCCTTCCTCGTCCTTCTCTCCTCTCTCTCTCTCACCGCGTGCTCTCTCTCTACCATGTCGCTGCAGGAACCATACAACGCCGCGCGCCATGGCCGCCGCTTGTTCATCGCCCCGCTGCCGGATTGAGCAGGAGCTCGCGCTCAAGTACCCCAAAGCCTCCGACCAGGAGCTCCTCCCATGGAGCAGCCGCACCAACCTCGCGCAGGCCTCAACCTCCTCGCTCGTCGCCTCCCCAACAGCGTCGCCCATGGCCTCGTCTTCAGTGGAGACGAGCCTCCCCGTGCTCCTACACCTTGCATCCTCGGGCGCCCGCGCCTATCGCCGGCCGGCCACGGCCAGGTCGCCTCGCCTCCTCTCGATCTCACTCCGGCCCTCTCTCTGTCCCTGCCTCGTGACTGATTTTTTCCCTGCCAAGGCCCTGTCGTTCCTCCCCGCCTCAGAGCTCCCTTGTGTCGCCGGATCCGAGACCCCCTCACCCGGTCCTGCCTGTTCCCGGTGCTCGCGTCGTCGTCAGCCACCGTCGCCGGAGTTCCTTCTCGGCTCGCGCGCCGACCTGCAAGTCCCACGCCGCCGCTGCTCTGCTTCTGCTTCTGCTTCCTGTCGAGAAGAGGGTGTGCCTCCTCTGCATAGAACGGGGCCGCTCCAACGCCCGCTGACTCCTCCAGCAAGGCCGGCCCAGCATCAGCGCTAGATGATCGCACCCAAGCCCAGCATCGCCCCCCTGCAGGCCTTCCCTCTCCACCAGTTGGGCCAAGGCCTAGTGGTGAGCAGTCGCCAAACCCCCCCTGTGTAGCTGGGCCAGACAATTTCGGCCCAGTGGTTTTTTTTTTGGTTCTGCGAATTTGTTAATTAACCGGGGTTTTACATATTTTCAGGAAAACCCTTGCACTTCATGCATATAAAAACTCATCAACCATGCATCGGATTTAAACAAACTTAACATGAAAGTTGCTTAGAATTTTTTCTAGTTTTATAATATGTCATTTTCATCCATGTTTAAAATGCTTAAAATGTTATTTGTTTAAATTTGCTTAAATAACTTGCTAAAATGATTTATTTCATAACTAAATAACCGTAACTCCGAATTTATTAAACTTTATATGTAAATGGGGTGGAAAAATGCCTAGTTTAACATGGTGTACTTGTTTTGCATGTTTAATAACTCTAAAATTATGTTTAGGGCAGAACAGTACCAAACCTAAAATATGCACATGAGGAGTTACCGGACTTGTTGTTTTGTTGTTCCGGCCTCATTTAAACTTGCCTAGATTAGATAGTTTTATTATGCTTCACCCTCTTGCCATGCTAACAACATTTAATTTTGTTGAGTACATAAACGAGAGAGAACTAAATAAGGCATGTGGTGTTCCGTCGATATGCAACTCGTTGCATATTGAGCTCCACTTAACTTGTAGTTTTGTTTGTGCCCCTTGCCATGCCATGCATATTTAAACCGGACATGCATCATACTTGTTTGCGCATCGTGCCATGCTTATGTGATGGTTGTTTACTATGTTGTGTGCTTCTTTCTGGTGTTTGCTTCTTCGGGTTGGTTCCGATAACGTCGCGTTTGTGAGGACCCGTTCGTCTACGCCCGTTTGTCTTCTTCATGGACTCGTTCTTCTTCCTTGCGGGATCTCAGGCAAGATGATCATACCCTCGAAATCACTTCTATCTTTGCTTGCTAGTTGCTCGCTCTTTTGCTATGCCTATGCTGCGATACCTACCACTTGCTTATCATGCCTCCCATATTGTTGAACCAAGCCTCTAACCCACCTTGTCCTAGCAAACCGTTGTTTGGCTATGTTACCGCTTTGCTCAGCCCATCTTATAGCGTTGTTAGTTGCAGGTGAAGATTGAAGTTTGTTCCTTGTTGGAACATGGAGATGTTGTTCCTTGTTGGAACATGTTTACTTGTTGGGATATCACAATATCTCTTATTTAATTAATGCATCTATACACTTGGTAAAGGGTGGAAGGCTCGGCCTTATGCCTAGTGTTTTGTTCCACTCTTGTCGCCCTAGTTTCCGTCATATCGGTGTTATGTTCCCGGATTTTGCGTTCCTTACGCGGTTGGGTTATAATGGGAACCCCTTGACAGTTCGCTTTGCGTAAAACTCCTCCAGCAATGCCCAACATTGGTTTTACCATTCGCCACCTACCCCCTTTTCCCCTTGGGTTCTGCAGACTCAAGGGTCATCATTATTTTAACCCCCCCGGGCCAGTGCTCCTCTGAGTGTTGGTCCAACCTGTCAGCTGCCGGTGGCCACCAGGGGCAACTCTGGGCTGGCCTACCCGTACCTAAGACAATCTGAGTGTGCCCTGAGAAAGAGATATGTGCAGCTCCTATCGGGATTTGTCGGCACATTCGGGCGGTGTTGCTGGTTTAGTTTTACCTTGTCGAAATGTCTTGTAACCGGGATTCCGAGTCTGATCAGGACTTCCTGCTAGAAGGAATATCCTTCGTTGACCGTGAGAGCTTGTCATGGGCTAAGTTGGGACTCCCCTGCAGGGATTGAACTTTCGAAAGCCGTTCCCGCGGTTATGGGCAGATGGGAATTTGTTAACGTCCGGTTGTAGAAAACCTGAAGTTGACCTTAATTAAAATACATCAACCGCGTGTGTAACCGTGATGGTCTCTTTCCGGCGGAGTCCAGGAAGTGAACACGGTGTTGGAGTTATGCTTGACGTAGGTTGTTCTAGGATCACTTCTTGATCATACTTTTATCGACCGTGCTTTGCCTTCTCTTCTCGCTCTCATTTGCGTATGTTAGCCCCCATATATGCTAGTCGCTTGCTGCAGCTCCACCTCATACCTTTACCTTACCCATAAGCTTAAATAGTCTTCATCGCGAGGGTGCGAGATTGCTGAGTCCCCGTGACTCACAGATACTTCCAAAACCAGTTTGGAGGTGCCGATGTTACCGAGCAGGTGACGCTACCAAGCTCAAGGAGGAGCTCAATGAAGATCTTGTCCTTTGTGTTGTTTCATTCTAGTTGATCAGTAGTGGAGCCCAGTCGGGTCGATCGGGGACCTTGTCGCATTTGGGGTTCTTCTTTTATTTTGGTTTCGTAGTCGGACCTTGATTGTATTTGGATGATGTAATGCTTTATTCATGTATTGTGTGAAGTGGCGATTGTAAGCCAACTATGTATCTTTTTCCCTTATGTATTACATGGGTTGTGTGAAGATTACCTCACTTGCGACATTGCTTTCAATGCGGTTATGCCTCCAAGTCGTGCTTCGACACGTGGGAGATATAGCCGCATCGAGGGCGTTACACAATGTCACCTCAAGTATCCGTGGGTATGATTATACGATATGCATCACACAATCTCAGATTCATCTATTCAACCAACACAAAGAACTTCTACGAGCTTAATAGATACGTTGATAATATAATAGCATGGAACAATCAAAAATTATAGATACGTTGGATTCGTATCAAGCATCCCCGAGCTTAATTCCTGCTCGTCCTCGAGTAGGTAAATGATAAAACAGAATTTTTGATGTGGAATGCTACCTAACATATTTATCTATGTAATTCTTTTTATTGTGGCAAGAATATTCAGATCCTTAAGATTCAAGACAAAAGTTTAATATTGACATAAAAATAATAATACTTCAAGCATACTAACAAAGTAATCATGTCTTCTCAAAATAACACGGCCAAAGAAAGCTATCCCTACAAAATCATATAGTCTGGATATGCTCTATCTTCATCACACAAAATATTTAAATCATGCACAACCCCGATGACAAGCCTAGCAATTGTTTCATACTTTTGATGTTCTCAAACTTTTTCAATCTTCATGCAATACATGAGCGTGAGCCATGGACATAGCACTATAGGTGGAATAGAATGGTGGTTGTGGAGAAGGCAAAAAGGAGAAGATGGTCTCACATCAACTAGGCGTATCAACAGGCTATGGAGATGCCCATCAATAGATATCAATGTGAGTGAGTAGGTATTGCCATGCAATGGATGCACTAGAGCTATAAGTGTACGAAAGCTCAACAAAAGAAACTACGTGGGTGTGCATCCAACTTGCTTGCTCACAAAGACCTAGGGCACTTTGAGGAAGCCCATCATTGGAATATACAAGCCAAGTTCTATAATGTAAAATTCCCACTAGTATATGAAAGTGACAACATAGGAGACTCTCTATCATGAAGATCATGGTGCTACTTTGAAGCACAAGTGTGGTAAAAGGATGGTAGCATTGCCCCTTCTCTCTTTTTCTCTCACTTTTTTTGCTTTTGTTTTTTTGTTTTTTTAGGGCCTTCTCTTTTTATGGCCTTTTTCTCTTTTATTTTTTTATTTTTCGTCCGGAGTCTCATCCCGACTTGTGGGGGAATCATAGTCTCCATCATCCTTTCCTCACATGGGACAATGCTCTAATAATGATGATCATCACACTTTTATTCACTTACAACTCAAGAATTACAACTCGATACTTAGAACAAAATATAACTCTATATGAATGCCTCCGGCGGTGTACCGGGATGTGCAATGAATCAAGAGTGACATGTATGAAAGAATTATGAATGGTGGCTTTGCCACAAATACGATGTCAACTACATGATCATGCAAAGCAATATGACAATGATGGAGCGTGTCATAATAAACGAAACGGTGGAAAGTTGCATGGCAGTACATCTCGGAATGGCTACGGGAATGCCATAATAGGTAGGTATGGTGGTTGTTTTGAGTAAGGTAATGGTGGGTTTACGGTACCGGTGAAAGTTGCGCGGCACAAGAGAGGCTAGCAATGGTGGAAGGGTGAGAGTGCGTATAATCCATGGACTCAACATTAGTCATGAATAACTCACACACTTATTGCATAAATCTATTAGTTATCTAAACAAAGTACTACGCGCATGCTCCTAGGGGGATAGATTGGTAGGAAAAGACCATCGCTCGTCCCCGACCGCCACTCATAAGACAATCAAAAAATAAATCATGCTCCGACTTCATCACATAACGGTTCACCATACGTGCATGCTACGGGAATCACAAACTTTAACACAAGTATCTCTCAAATTCACAACTACTCAACTAGCATGACTCTAATGTCACCATGTTCATATCTCAAAACAATCATCAAGTATCAAACTTCTCATAGTATTCAATGCACTTTATATGAAAGTTTTTATTATAATTATACCCATCTTGGATGCCCATCATATTAGGACTAGTTTCATAACCAAAGCAAACTATCGTGCTGTTCTAAAGACTCTCAAAATAATATAAGTGAAGCACAATAGTTCATCTATTTCTTCAAAATAAAACCACCATCGTGGTCCAAAAGGATAAAAGTGAAGCACTAGAGCAAATGACAAACTACTCTGAAAGATATAAGCGAAGCACAATGAGTAGTTGAATAATTATGTAACTATGTGAAGACTCTCCAATATTTAAGAATTTCAGATCTTGGTATTTTATTCAAACAGCAAGCAAAACAAAATAAAATAAAATGACGCTCCAAACAAAACACATATCATGTGGTGAATAAAAATATAGCCTCAAGTAAAGTTACCGATGAACGGAGACGAAAGAGGGGATGCCATCCAGGGCATCCCCAAGCTTAGGCTCTTGGTTGTCCTTGAATATTACCTTGGGGTGCCTTGGGCATCCCCAAGATTAGGCTCTTTCCACTCCTTATTCCATAGTCCATCGAATCTTTACCCAAAACTTGAAAACTTCACAACACAAAACTCAACACAAAACTCGTAAGCTCCGTTAGTATAAGAAAATAAATCACCACTTTTGGTACTATTGTGAACTTATTCTAAATTCATATTGGTGTAATATCTACTGTATTAAAACTTCTCTATGGTTCATTCCCTCCGATACTACTCATAGATTCATCAAAATAAGCAAACAACACAATGAAAACAGAATCTATCAAAAACAGAGCAGTCTGTAGTAATCTGTATAAAACCAATAATTCTGTAACCCCAAAAATTCTGAAATAAATTGGTGGATCTGAGGAATTTGTCTATTAATCATCTTCAAAAAGAATCAACCTAATATCACTCTCCAGTAAAAAAATGGCAGCAAAACTCGTGAGCGCTAAAGTTTCTGTTTTTTATAGCAAGATCGCAAAGACTTCACCCAAGTCTTCCCAAAGGTTCTACTTGGCACAAACACTAATTAAAACATAAAATCACATCTAAGCAGAGGCTAGATGAATTATTTATTACTAAACAGGAGCACAAAGCGCTTACGTTTAACGCCCCTAGCTAGGCATGATGATTTCAATGATGCTCACATAAAAGATAAGAATTGAAACATAAAGAGAGCATCATAAAGAATATAACTAGAACATTTAATTCTAACCCACATCCTATGCATAGGGATTTTGTGAGCAAACAACTTATGGGAACAAGAATCAACTTGCATAGGAAGGTAAAACAAGCATAGCTTCAAGATTTTCAACACATAGAGAGGAAACTTGATATTATTGCAACTCCTACAAGCATATATTCCTCCCTCATAATAATTTTCAGTAGCATCATGAATAAATTCAAAAATATAACCATCACATAAAGCATTATTTTCATGATCTACAAGCATATAAATTTTATTACTCTCCACATAAGCGAATTTCTTCTCATCAATAATAGTGGGAGCAAACTCAAAAAAAATAATTACCATGTGAGGCATAATCCAATTGAAAACTAAAATCATGATGACAAGTTTCATGGTTATGATTATTCTTAATAGCATACAAGTCATCACAATAATCATCATAGATAGCAACTTTGTTCTCATAATCAATTGGAGCCTCTTCCGAAATAGTGGAATCATTACTAAATAAAGTCATGACCTCTCCAAATCCACTTTTATAATTATCACAATGAGATTCAACAACCTCCAAAATAGTGGGGTCATCAATTCCTAAAGTTGACACTCTTCCAAACCCACTTTCATCAATATAATCATCATAAATAGGAGGCATGCTATCATCATAATAAATTTGCTCATCAAAACTTGGGAGACAAAACATATCATCTTCATCAAACATAGCTTCCCCAAGATTGTGGATTTGCATATCATTAGCATCATGGATATTCAAAGGATTCATGCTAACAACATTGCAATCATGCTCATCATTCAAAGATTTAGTGCCAAACATTTTAATGCATTCTTCTTCTAGCATTTTGGCACAATTATCGGAATCCTTATTTTAATGAAAGATATTTAAAAGATGAAGCATAGGAGGTACCCTCAATTCCATTTTTTTGTAATTTTCTTTTATAGACTAAACTAGTGATAAAACACGAAACAAAAAGATTTGATTGCAAGATCTAAAGATATACCTTCAAGCGCTAACATCCCCGGCAACGGCGCCAGAAAAGAGCTTGATGTCTACTACACAACCTTCTTCTTGTAGACGTTGTTGGGCCTCCAAGTGCAGAGGTTTGTAGGACAGTAGCAAATTTCCCTCAAGTGGATGACCCAAGGTTTATCAAACCGTGGGAGGAATAGGATGAAGATGGTCTCTCTCAAACAACCCTGCAACCAAATAGCAAAGAGTCTCTTGTGTCCCCAACACACCCAATACAATGGTAAATTGTATAGGTGCACTAGTTCGGCGAAGAGATGGTGATACAAGTGCAATATGGATGGTAGACATAGGTTTTTGTAATTTGAAAATATAAAAACAGCAAGGTAACTAATGATAAAAGTGAGTGAAAACATTATTGCAATGCGTTGAAACAAGGCCTGGGGTTCATACTTTCACTAGTGCAAGTTCTCTCAACAATAATAACATAATTGGATCATATAACTATCCCTCAACATGCAACAAAAGAGTCACTCCAAAGTCACTAATAGCGGAGAACAAACGAAGAGATTATTGTAGGGTATGAAACCACCACAAAGTTATCCTTTCTGATCGATCTATTCAAGAGTCCATAGTAAAATAACATGAAGCCATTCTTTCTGTTTAATCTATCATAGAGTTCGTACTAGAATAACACCTTAAGACACAAATCAACCAAAACCCTAATGTCACCTAGATACTACAATGTCACCTCAAGTATCCGTGGGTATAATTATACGATATGCATCACACAATCTCAGATTCATCTATTCAACCAACACAAAGAACTTCAAAGAGTGCCCCAAAGTTTCTACTGAAGAGTCAAGACGAAAACGGGTGCCAACCCCTATGCATAAGTTCATGAGGTCACGGAACTCGCAAGTTGATCACCAAAACATACATCAAGTGGATCACGTGATATCCTATTGTCACCATAGATAAGCACATGCAAGACATACATCAAGTGTTCTCAAATCCTTAAAGACTCGATCCGATAAGATAACTTCAAATGGAAAACTCAATCCATTACAAGATAGTAGAGGGGAGAAACATCATAAGATCCAACTATAATAGCAAAGCTCGCGATACATCAAGATCATGCCGAATCAAGAACACGAGAGAGAGAGAGAGAGAGAGATAAAACACATAGCTACTGGTACATACCCTCAGCCCCAAGGGTGAACTACTCCCTCCTCGTCATGGAGAGTGCCGGGATGATGAAGATGGCCATCGAAGAGGGATTCCCCCTCCGGCAGGGTGCCGGAACGGGTCTAGATTGGTTTTTGGTGGCTATAGAGGCTTGCGGCGGCGGAACTCCCCATCTAGGTTTCTTTCTGGAAGTTTTGGGATATATAAGAGGTGTTTGAGTCGGGAACAAGTCAGGGGGGTCTCCGAGGCGGCCACGAGGTAGGGGGCGCGCCCCGCGCCCCCCACCCTCGTGGTTTCCTCAGGCTCTTCTGGCCCATCTCCAGTACTCCGTGGGCTTCTTCTGGTCCAAAAATGATCTTCGTGAAATTTTAGGTCAATTGGACTCCGTTTGGTTTTCCTTTTCTGCGATACTCAAAAACAAGGAAAAAACAGAAACTGGCACTGGGCTCTAGGTTAATAGGTTAGTCCCAAAAATCATATAAAATACTCCCTCTGCCCCATAATGTAAGACATTTTTTGACACTAGTGTAGTATAAAATGGCGTCTTACATTATGAGACGGAGGGAGTAGCATATAAATGCATATAAAACATCCAAGATTGATAATATAATAGCATGGAACAATCAAAAATTATAGGTATGTTGGAGACATATCAGATACCAATTGAAAGGATCGAGAAGAGGTGTCTAGAGGGGGTGAATAGACTCTTAGTAAGAAAAGTTACAGTTTTTAAATTCTTTAAGTTGAAGTGGAGTTTTAGCACAAGTTTAAGCATTCACAATACATATCAAGCAAGAATGACAAGAGTATATGAGCAGTGGAAAGTAAATCATGCAAGTTGCAAGAATGTAAAGGGATGGAATTTGAGTGTGCAAATGCACTTGGAGACACAAAGGTTTTTGACGTGGTTCTGATAGGTGGTGCTATCGTACATCCATGTTGATGGAGACTTTAACCCACGAATGGTAAAGGTTGCGCGAGTCCACGGAGGGCTCCACCCCCAAAGTGTCCACGAAGAAGCAACTTTGTCTATCCCACCATGGCCATCGCCCACGAAGGACTTGCCTCACCAGGGTAGATCTTCACGAAGTAGGTGATCTCCTTGCTCGTACAAACTCCTTGGTTCAACTCCAATATCTTGACGGAGGCTCCCAAGTGACACCTAACCAATCTAGGAGACACCACTCTTCAAAAGCTAATAGATGGTGTGTTGATGATGAACTCCTTGCTCTTGTGCTTCAAATGATAGTCTCCCCAACACTCAACTCTTTCTCATAGGTTTGGATTTGGTGGAAAGATGATTTGAGTGGAAAGCAAGTTGGAGAAGGCTAGAGATCAAGATTTATGTGGTTGGAGTGGATTATCTTGACCTCAACACATGAGTAGGCGGTTCTTTCTCAGAAAATGTATGCCCGAAGTGTAGGCATGTTCTAATGGCTCTCCTCACGAATGAAGAGTGGGTGGAGGGGTATATATATCCTCCACACAAAATCTAACCGTTACACACAAATCACCAAACTCGGTGGGACCGAATCACACAACTCAGTCGGGCCGATTTAGTTCATAATGTGACCGTTAGACATTTTGGTGGGACCGATATGATCAACTCGATGGGACCGATGTGCTAGGGTTAGGGTAATACCTCGTCTCGGTTTGACTGATTACGCAAACTCGGTGAGACCAATTTTGGTAACAAGCAAAACAGAGAGTTGGTCAAGCAAACTCGGTGGGACCGATAGCATATCTCGGTGGGACCGAAATTATTGCAATAGGTAACAGAGAGTTTGCAAGCCCATCTCGGTGAGACCAAGATCCCATCGGTGAGACCGAATTGATTAGGGTTTGTGGCAGTGGCTGTGTCAAGTGAACTCGGTGGCGCCGGATGGAAATTTTTGGTGGGGCCGAGTTTGACTTTTGGTTTGAGACATATGTGGATATGGGAAAGTGGTTGAGGGTTTTGGAGCATATCACTAAGCATTTTGAGCAAGCAAGCGATTAAGCAACACCTCATCCCCTTTTAATAGTATTGGCTTTCCTATGGACTTAATGTCATCTTGTATCACTAAAAGTAAAAAAATGTAGAGTCTTCAGCTTTTTGAGCTTGAGCCAATCCTTTCTCCTTAGCATCTTGAAAGAGTTCCATATCCTCTTGTCCACGCCACTCCATCTGATGAACTTGTCTGAAATATACTAGATGAAAACATTAGTCCAACAAGAGATATGTTGACATTAATTACCAAAACCACCCAGGGAGCACTTGTTCTTTCAAGGAGGTTCATTAAAGACTTCTCAAAAATTTCTAGGCCTCTGACTAATCTCTTACAAAAAGATGTTCCTTTTGTCTTTGATGATGATTGTGTAGAAGCATTTGAAATACTTATGAAAGCCTTGATTTCTGCACCTATTATTCAGCCACCTGATTGGAATTTACCCTTTGAAATTATCTGTGATGCTAGTGATTATGCTGTAGGTGCTGTTCTAGGACAAAGAGTTGATAAGAAATTAAATTTTATCCAATATGCTAGTAAAACTCTAGACAGTGCCCAGAGAAATTATGCTACTACTGAAAAATAATTTTTAGCTGTTGTATTTGCTTGTGATAAGTTCAGACCTTATATTATTGATTCTAAAGTTACTGTTCACATTGATCATGCTGCTATTAAATATCTTAAGGAAAAGAAAGATGCTAAACTTAGACTTATTAGATGGGTTCTCCTACTACAAGAATTTGATTTGCATATTATTGATAGAAAGGGAGATGAGAACCCCGTTGCAGACAACTTGTCTAGGTTAGAAAATGTTCTTGATGACCCACTACATATAGATGATAGCTTCCTTGATGAACAATTAGTTGTCATAAATGCTTCTCGTACTGCTCCATGGTATGCTGATTATGCTAATTACATTGTTGCTAAATTTATACCACCTAGTTTCACACAACTGCAAAATAAAAAAATCTATGACTTAAGACATTACTTCTGGGATGACCCACACCTTTATAAAGAAGGAGTAGATGGTGTTATTAGACGTTGTGTACCTGAGCATGAACAAGAACAGATCCTATGCAAGTGTTACTCCGAGGCTTATGGAGGACACCACGCTGGAGATAGAACTGCACATAAGGTATTGCAATCCGGTTTTTATTGGCCTACTCTCTTCAAGGATGCCCGTAAGTTTGTCTTGTATTGTGATGAATGCCAAAGAATTGGTAATATTAGTAGAGGTGAAGAAATGCCTATGAATTATTCACTTGTTATTGAACCATTTGATGTTTGGGGCTTTGATTATATGGGACCGTTTCCTTCCTCTAATGGGTATACACATATTTTAGTTGTTGTTGATTACGTTACTAAGTGGGTAGAAGCTATTCCGACTAGTAGTGTTGTTCACAACACCTCTATTAAGATGCTTAAAGAAGTTATTTTTCCGAGGTTTGGAGTCCCTAGATATTTAATGACTGATGGTGGTTCACATTTTATTCATGGTGCCTTTCGTAAAATGCGTGCTAAGTATGATGTTAATCATAGAATTGCATCTCCATACCACCCACAGTCTAGTGGTCAAGTAGAACTGAGTAATAGAGAGCTTAAATTAATTTTGCAAAAGACTGTTAATAGATCTAGAAAGAATTGGTCCAAGAAACTTGATGATGCATTATGGGCCTATAGAACTGCATATAAAAATCCGATGGGTGTGTCTCCGTATAAGATGGTTTATGGAAAAGCATGTCACTTACCTCTCGAACTAAAATATAAGGCATATTGGGCCATTAAAGAGATCAATTATGATTTCAAACTTGCCAGTGAGAACAGACTATTTGACATTACATCACTTGATGAGTGGAGAACCCAGGCCTATGAGAATGCCAAACTATTTAAAGAAAAAGTTAAAAGATGGCATGACAAAAGGATACAAAAACGTGAGTTTAATGTAGGTGATTATGTACTGTTATACAACTCTCGTTTAAGATTTTTTGCAGGAAAACTCCTCTCTAAATGGGAAGGTCCTTACGTTATCGGGGAAGTCTATCGTTCCACTGCCATAAAAATCAACAAATTTGAAGGCACAAATCCGAGGGTGGTGAATGGTCAAAGAATCAAACATTATATCTTAGGTAATCCCATAAATTTTGAAACCAATGTTATTGACACCGTAACCCCGGAGGAGTACATAAGGGACACTTTCCAAAACGTTTCAGACTCCGAAAAGGAATAAGTATGTGGTACGGTAAGTAAACCAACTCCAAAACAGTTCTAACAGCAATTTTTCTCCGTTTTGGAATATTTAAGAAAATAGGAAAATAAGAAGCAGTCCGAGAAGGACACGAGGGATCCACGAGGGTGGAGGACGCGCCCTACCCCCCTGGATACGCCCCCTGCCTCGTGGGCGCCTCGTGTGCCCTCCGGACTCCGTTTTCTTGCATGATACTTCTTTTGGTCGGTAAAAATTCATTGTATAATCTCCCAAAGGTTTTGACCACCGTACCACACAAATATCCTCTGCTTTTGTTTCGAGCTATTTTTCTAACAGATCTAGATCACCATGACGTATCCAAGCACCCCCAAGGACAAGTTTTTCGAGAGGGTCATCAACCCCTACCTCGCGGAGGTGCTGCAACACCCTCAAACCATTGAGTTGCGTGAGGGGGTGCTGCACATCCGCAATGTTGAGGGACCAAGGAGGACCGGAAGCATGGAGACAAGACTTGAAGCAATGGAGCAACAAGTTTTCAAGTGCCAGCGGATGGTGGAACACGGACTTGACACCAACCACATGATGATCGCGGAGTTCACCAACAACCACAAGCTGGATGCCAAGAACATTGGGGAGACCACCTTCAAGCTTCACGGGAAAATCGAGCACCTCCAAGCTCATATTTATAACCTGCAAAACCAAAACTATGAGTATGAATATAGATTCAAGAGGATGAGTTTGGCTGCAGATTTGAGGATCCCGGAGACTCGATCATCCTTCTATGATGGTGATCATATGCCTTGGAATATGGACGACAAGCCTACCTCATCAACAACTCCATCATCACTACCACCAAAGGAGAACTAAGTATTGGGTATGGGCACTCCCCTTGGCAATTGCCAAGCTTGGGGGAGTGCCCCGGTATCGTATCACCATCACACTTTTCTCTTTACCATTTTTCTTAGTTTGATCCTTTTGGTAATATCTTGATCTAGTAGAATAAAGTTTCAGTATGATCTGGTTTTGAGTTTTGCTTTAGGATCCTTCTATGTAATCGATTCTGTGAGCTATATATAATAAAGATTAGTTTTGAGTCGAGGGCTTTGCTATCTTGCTATGATCTTAAGGGAATAAAATAGATAATAAAAAGAAATAAAGAGATCATGTTGATCTTATGGAGAGTAATGACTTCACATATAAAGAGTATGATGAGTAAAAGTTGTTGAGAGTTGACAAACATAGTTTTAGTCATCGTTGCAATTAATAGGAAGTAATAAAGAAAGAGAGGTTTTCACATATAAATATGCTATCTTGGACATTTTTATGATTGTGAGCACTCATTAAAATATGACATGCTAAAAAGTTGATGTTGGACAAGGAAGACAACGTAATGGGTTGTGTTTTCTTACATCCGAAATAAATTATATTGTCATGGATCATCCAACATGTTGAGCTTGCCTTTCCCCCTCATGCTAGCCAAATCCTTTGCACCAAGTAGAGATACTACTTATGCTTCCAAATATCCTTAAACCCAGTTTTGCCATGAGAGTCCATCATATCTGCCTATGGATTGAGGAAGATCCTTCAAGTAAGTTGTCATTGTTGCAAGCAATAAAAATGGTTCTCTAAATATATATGATCTGTTAGTGTGGAGAAAATAAGCTTTATACGATCTTGTGATGTGGAAGAAATAAAAGCGACGAACTACATAATAAAGGTCCATATCACAAGTGGCAATATAAAGTGATGTTCTTTTGCACTAAGATTTCGTGCATCCAACCATAAAAACACATGACAACCTCTGTTTCCCTCTTCGAAGGACCTATCTTTTATTTTTGTCCTATACCTTATACAAGAGTCATGGTGATATTAGCCTTTCCTTTTTACATTTTATCGTTTGGCAAGAACTGTGTGTTGGAAAGATCCTGATATATATAGCTAATTGGATGTGGGTTTTCATAAACTATTATTGTTGACATTACCCTTGAGGTAAAAGGTTGGGAGGCGAAACTATAAGCCCCTATCTTTCTCTTTGTCCGATTAAAGCTTCATACCCATAAGTATTGCATGAGTGTTAGCAATTGTGAAAGACTAAATTATAGTTGAGTATGTGGACTTGCTTAAAAGCTCTTATATTGACTCTTTCCGATGTTATGATAAATTGCAATTGCTTCAATGATTGAGATTATAGTTTGCTATCTTTCCATGATGTTTTTGATTCATACTTTACATTGTGAATAGATTGTTACTTTAGCATAAGAAATCATATGACAATATATATATATATATGTTGCTATTCTCAGAATGATCATGATGCCCTCATGTCCGTATTTTATTTTCACGACACCTCTCTCTCTCTAAACATGTGGACATATTTTTCGATATCGGCTTCCACTTGAGGACAAGCGAGGTCTAAGCTTGGGGGAGTTGATACGTCCATTTTGCATCATGCTTTTATATCGATATTTATTGCATTATGGGCTATTATTACACATTATGTCACAATACTTATGCCTTTTCTCTCTTATTTTACAAGGTTTACATGAAGAGGGAGAATGCCGGCAGCTGGAATTCTGGGCTGGAAAAGGAGCAAATATTAGAGACCTATTCTGCACAACTCCAAAAGTCCTGAAACTCCAGGAAGTCACTTTTGGAATATATAAAAAATATTGGGCGAAGAAAGCACCAGAGGGAGGCCACCCACCGTCCACGAGGGTGGGGCGCGCCCTACCCCCCTGGGCGCGCCCCCTGCCTCGTGGGCCCCCTAGCAGGCCTCCGGTGCCCATCTTATCCTATATGAAGTCTTTCGCCCTAGAAAAATACAAAGGAAGCTTTCCGGACAAAGCGCCGCTATCTCGACGCGGAACCTTGGCGGAACCAATCTAGGGCTCCGGTGGAGCTATTCTGCCGGGGAAACATCCCTCCGGGAGGGGGAAATCATCACCATCGATCCTCTCATCGGGAGGGGGTCAATCTCCATCAACATCTTCACCAGCACCATCTCCTCTCAAACCCTAGTTCATCTCTTGTATCCGATCTTTGTCTCAAAACCTCAGATTGGTACCTGTGGGTTGCTAGTAGTGTTGATTACTCCTTGTAGTTGATGCTAGTTGGTTTATTCGGTGGAAGATTATATGTTCAGATCCTTTATGCATATTAATACCCCTCTGATTATGAACTTGAATATGATTTGTGAGTAGTTACATTTGTTCCTGAGGACATGGGAGAAGTCTTGCTATAAGTAGTCATGTGAATTAGGTATTCATTCGATATTTTGATGAGATGTATGTTGTCTCTCCTCTAGTGGTGTCATGTGAACGCCGACTACATGACACTTCACCATTGTTTGGGTCTAGGGGAAGGCATTGGGAAGTAATAAGTAGATGATGGGTTGCTAGAGTGACAGAAGCTTAAACCCTAGTTTATGCGGTTCTTCCTAAGGGGCTGATTTGGATCCACATGTTTCATGCTATGGTTAGGTTTACCTTAATACTTCTTTTGTAGTTGCGGATGCTTGCAAGAGGGGTTAATCATAAGTGGGATGCTTGTCCAAGGAAGGGCAGTACCCAAGCACCGTTCCACCCACATATCAAATTATCAAAGTAACGAACATGAATCATATGAGCATGATGAAAACTAGCTTGACGATAATTCCCATGTGTCCTCGGGACGTTTTCCTTTATATAAGAGTTTGGCCAGGTTTGTCCTTTGCTGCAAAAAGGATTGGGCCACCTTGTTGCACCTTGTTTACATTTGTTACTTGTTACCCGTTACAAATTACCTTATCACAAAACTATCTGTTACCAATAATTTCAGTGCTTGCAAAGGCTTATAGTGATGTGCATTACCGAGACGGCCCAGAAATACCTCTTCGATACACGATGTGACAAATCCTAATATCAATCTATGCCAACTCCACAAACGCCATCGGAGACACCTGTAGAGCATCTTTATAGTCACCCAGTTACGTTGTGACGTTTGATAGCACACTAAGTGTTCCTCCGGTATTCGGGAGTTGCATAATCTCATAGTCATAGGAACATGTATAAGTTATTGATACGTCTCCATCGTATCTACTTTTCCAAACACTTTTGCCCTTGTTTTGGACTCTAACTTGCATGATTTGAATGGAACTAACCCGGACTGATGCTCTTTTCAGTAGAATTGCCATGGTGTTATTTATCTGCAGAAACAGAAGTTCTCGGAATGACCTGAAACTTCACGGAGACTATTTTTGGAAATAATAAAAAATACTGGCAAAAGATCAAGACCAGGGGGCCCACACCCTAGCCGCGAGGGTGGGGGCGCGCCTGCCCCCCTGGGTACGCCCCCTACCTTGTGGGCCCCCTGGAGCTCTTCCGACCTTAACTCCAACTCTATATATTCGTGTTCAGAGAGAAAAAAATAGGGAGAAAGATTCATCGCGTTTTACGATACGGAGCCGCCGCCAAGCCCTAAACTCTCACGGGAGGGCTGATCTGGAGTCCGTTCGGGGCTCCGGAGAGGGGAATCCGCCGCCATCGTCATCATCAACCATCCTCCATCACCAATTTCGTTATGCTCACCGCCGTGCGTGAGTAATTCCAGCTTAGGCTTGCTGGACGGTGATGGGTTGGATGAGATTTATCATGTAATCGAGTTAGTTTTGTTAGGGTTTGATCCCTAGTATCCACTATGTTCTGAGATTGATGTTGCTATGACTTTGCTATGCTTAATGCTTGTCACTAGGGCCTGAGTGCCATGATTTCAGATCTGAACCTATTATGTTTTCATTAATATATGAGTGTTCTTGATCCTATCTTGCAAGTCTATAGTCACCTACTATGTGTTATGATCCGGCAACCCCGAAGTGACAACAATCAGGACCACTTCCGGTGATGACCGTAGTTTGAGGAGTTCATGTATTCACTATGTGTTAATGCTTTGGTCCGGTACTCTATTAAAAGGAGGCCTTAATATCCCTTAGTTTCCGCTAGGACCCCACTGCCACGGGAGGGTAGGACAAAAGATGTCATGCAAGTTCTTTTCCATAAGCACGTATGACTATATTCGGAATACATGCCTACATTACATTGATGAATTGGAGCTAGTTCTGTGTCACCCTAGGTTATGACTGTTACATAATGAACCACATCCGGCATAATTCTCTATCACCGATCCATTGCCTACGAGCTTTCCATATATTGTTCTTCGCTTATTTACTTTTCCATTGCTATTGCTATCCTCACTACAAAATACCAAACACAATAATTTTGCTACCGTTACCTTTTGTTGCCTTTACCACTACTATCATATTACTTTGCTACTAAATACCTGGCTGCAGATATTAAGTTTCTAGGTGTGGTTGAATTGACAACTCAGCTGCTAATACTTGAGAATATTCTTTGGCTCCCCTTGTGTCGAATCAATAAATTTGGGTTGAATACTCTACCCTCGAAAACTGTTGCGATCCCCTATACTTGTGGGTTATCAGTTATGGAGAAAGCAATAGCAGTAAACTAAATGATCAAAGTGCTAAGCTAACGGATGAGTCAAGTCAATCACATCATTCTCTAATGATGTGATCCCGTTAATCAAATGACAACTCATGTCAATGGTTAGGAAACTTAACCATCTTTGATTAACGAGCTAGTCAAGTATAGGCATACTAGTGACACTCAGTTTGTCTATGTATTCACACATGTACTAAGTTTCTGGTTAATACAATTCTAGCATGAATAATAAACATTTATCAAGATATAAGGAAATATAAATAACAACTTTATTATTGCCTCTACGGCATATTTCCTTCACTGTCCCCACGGACCGCCTCTTTGCTCTATAAATACCCAAATATTTCCAGAACCCTAGGGGAGTCAATGAAATATTCATCAAGTCGTCGCAAAGTCCAAAACCACCAGATCCAATATAGACAACATCTCGGATGGGGTTCACCACCTCCATTGGTGCCTCTCCGATGATGCGTGAGTAGTTCTTTGTGGACCTTCGGGTCCGTAGTTAGTAGCTAGATGGCTTCATCTCTCTCTCTTGATTCTCAATACAATGGTCTCTTGAAGATCCATATGATGTAACTCTTTTGCGATGTGTTTGTTGGCATCGGGTGAACTTTGAGTTTATGATCAGATCTATCTTTTTATATCCATGACAGTATTTGAGTTTCTTTGATCTCTTTTATGCATGATTGCTTATAGCCTCGTATTTCTTCTCTGATATTTGGGTTCTGTTTGGCCAACTTGATCTATTTATCTTGCAATGGGAAGAGGTGCTTAGAGTGGGTTCGATCTTACGGTGCTTGATCCGAGTGACAGAAGGGGAACCGACACGTATGTATGATACGTCTCCGTCGTATCTACTTTTCCAAACACTTTTGCCCTTGTTTTGGACTCTAACTTGCATGATTAGAATGGAACTAACCCAGACTGATGCTGTTTTCAGCAGAATTGCCATGGTGTTATTTATGTGCAGAAACAAAAGTTCTCGGAATGACCTAAAACTTCACGGAACGTCTTTTTGGAAATAATAAAAAATCCTTGCAAAAGATAAAGACCAGGGGGCCCACACCCTAGCCACGAGGGTGCGGGCGCGCCTGCCCCCCTGGGCGCGCCCCCTACCTCGTGGGCCCCCTGGAGCTCCTCCAACCTCAACTCCAACTCTATATATTTGCTCTCGAGGAGAAAAAAATAAAGGAGAAGGATTCATCGCGTTTTACGATACAGAACCGCCGCCAAGCCCTAAAACCTCTCGGGAGGGCTGATCTGGAGTCCGTTCGGGGCTCCGGAGAGGGGAATCCATCGCCAGCGTCATCATCAACCATCCTCCATCACCAATTTCATGATGCTCACCGCCGTGCGTGAGTAATTCCATCGTAGGCTTGCTGGACGGTGATGGGTTGGATGAGATTTATCATGTAATCGAGTTAGTTTTGTTAGGGTTTGATCCCAAGTATCCACTATGTTCTGAGATTGATGTTGCTATGACTTTGCTATGCTTAATTCTTGTCACTAGGGCCCGAGTGCCATGATTTTAGATTTGAACCTATTATGTTTTCATCAATTTATGAGAGTTCTTGATCCTATCTTGCAAGTCTATAGTCACCTACTATGTGTTATGATCCGGCAACCCCGAAGTGACAATAGTCAGGACCACTCCCGGTGATGGCCGTAGTTTGAGGAGTTCATGTATTCACTATGTGTTAATGCTTTAGTCTGGTACTCTATTAAAAGGAGGTCTTAATATCCCTTAGTTTTCGCTAGGACCACGCTGCCACGGGAGGGTAGGACAAAAGATGTCATGCAAGTTCTTTTCCATAAGCATGTATGACTATATTCGGAATACATGCCTACATTACATTGATGAATTGGAGCTAGTTCTTCCTCACCCTAGGTTATGACTGTTACATGATGAACCGCATCCGGCATAATTCTCTATCACCGATCCATTGCCTACGAGCTTTCCATATATAGTTCTCCGCTTATTTACTTTTCCATTGCTATTGTTATCATCACTACAAAATACCAAAAACACTACTTTTGCTACCATTACCTTTTGCTATCATTACCACTACTATGATATTACTTTGCTACTAAATACTTTGCTGCAGATATTAAGTTTCCAGGTGTCGTTGAATTGACAACTCAGCTGCTAATACTTGAGAATATTCTTTGGCTCCCCTTGTGTCAGATCAATAAATTTGGGTTGAATACTCTACCCTCCAAAACTGTTGCGATCCCCTATACTTGTGGGTTATCAAGACTATTTTCTGGCGCCGTTGCCGGGGAGCATAGCTCTATTCTTTGAGTCACTTGGGATTTATATCTGCTTATCATTATGAAGAACTTGAGAGATCAAAAAACCAAGATTTATCCTTCAACTACAAGGGGAGGTAAGGAACTGCCATCTAGCTCTGCACTTGATTCACCTTCTGTTTTGAGTAAGCTTGCGACACCTAAACCTGCTTTTGCTATTCATTCTGATATGCCGCATGTTATTGATGATGCCACCTCTGCTATGCATGATACTTATGATGAAACTACTTCTATGCTTGATACTACTATGCCACTTGGTGAATTTCTTGATGAACAACTTGCTAGGGTTAGAGAGAATGAAATTATTGAAACTGATAATATTGACGAAAGTGATGATGAAGACTCTCCCCCTAATAAATATGAATTGCCTGTTGTTCCGGAAGGTTATGTTCTGGATGAAGAATCTGCTAGAGCATTTTAGCTTGCAATGATAGATATGATATAAAGAGGTTATTAGCTAAATGGAAGTAGCAACCCCTTAATGCTAGAATGAAACCTGACCCTGCTTTTGCTACTTCACCAATCTGTGTTACTGATAAGAATTATGAATTCTCTGTTGATCCTGATATAATTACTTTGGTTGAATCTGATTCTTTTTCTGGTTATGAATCTGAAACTGTTGTGGCACATCTTACTAAATTAAATGATATAGCCACCCTGTTCACTAGATGAGAGAACTCGCTACTTTTATATCCTTAAAATATTTCCGTTCTCATTAAAGGGTGATGCTAAGATATGGTTTAATTCTCTTGATCCTGGTTGTGTGCATAGTCCCTAGGATATGATTTATTACTTCTCTCCTAAATACTTCCCTGTTCATAAGAAACAAGCTGCTTTAAGGGATATATATATATATATAATTTTGTGAAAATAAAAGAAGAGAGTCTCCCACAAGCTTGGGGGAGGCTTCTCCAATTACTTAATGCTTTGCCTAATCATCCTCTTAAGAAAAATGAAATACTTGATATCTTTTATAATGGACTAACCGATGCTTCCAGAGATTACCTGGATAGTTGTGCTGGTTCTGTTTTCAGGGAAAGAACACCGGATGAAGCTGAAATTCTATTGAATAATATGTTGACAAATGAAAATAATTGGACACTTCCTGAGCCTATTCCTAAACCAACTCTGAAGAAAAGAGGTGTTCTATTCCCTGAGGATATGCAAGAGGCAAAGAAATCCATGAAAGAAAAGGGTATTAAAGCTGAAGATGTTAAGAATTTACCTCCTATTGAAGAAATACATGGTCTTAATTTACCACCTACTGAAGAAATACATGGTCTTGATAACCCGACACAGGTAGTAAAGGTAAATTCTCTCTATAGATATGATAAAGCTGAAATCCCATTTACTAAGTTTTCTATCCCATGCTTAGATGAGTTTGATAAATTTATGGTTAAGCAAGAACACTTCAATGCTTATTTTGGTAGAGAATTAAAACGCAGTGCTGGTATGCTTGAACATTTGGGTGATTTTATGGCTAATGTCAAAGGTGAACTTAAAATTATTAGTAAACATGCTTCTATGGTTACCACTCAAGTAGAACAAGTACTTAAAGCTCAAAATGATTTGATCAATGAACTGAAAAATACTAAGAATAATGATAATGTTGTTAGAGTTATGACTAGAGGTGGTAAAGTGACTCGGGAACCTTTGTATCCTGAAGGCCATCCTAAGAGAATTGAGCAAGATTCTTAGAGAAATAATATAGATGCACATAGTCCTTCTAAAAGGAAGAAAAAGAAGAATGATAGGACTTTGCATGCTTCTAGTGAACCTATTGCTGAAACACGTGAGAATCCAAATGATATTTCTATTTCTGATGTTGAAACACAATCTGGTAATGAACCTAAAACTAGTGATAATGTTAATGATAATGTTCATGTTGATGCTCAACCTAGCAATGATAATGATATAGAAATTGAACCTACTGTTGATCTTGATAACCCACAATCGAAGAATCAACGTTATGATAAGAGAGACTTTGTTGCTAGGAAACATGGTAAAGAAAGAGAACCATGGGTTCAGAAACCTATGCATTTCCCTCCTAAACCATCCAAGAAAAAGGATGATGAGGATTTTGAGCGCTTTGCTGAAATGATTAGACCTATCTTTTTGCGTATGCAATTAACTGATATGCTCAAAATGAATCCTTATGCTAAGTATATGAAAGAAATTGTTACTAATAAAAGAAAAATACTAGAAGCTGAAATTTCCACCATGCTTGCTAATTATACTTTTAAGGGTGGAATACCAAAGAAACTTAGAGATCCAGGAGTACCCACTATACCATGCTCCACTAAAAGAAACTATGTTAAAACTGCTTTATGTGATCTTGGAGCCGGTGTTAGTGTTATGCCTCTCTCTTTACATCGTAGAATTGATTTGAATAAGTTGACACCTACTGAGATATCTTTGCAAATGGTTGATAAATCAACTTCTATACCTGTCGGTATTTGTGAGGATGTGCCTGTTGTGGTTGCAAACGTTACTATTTTAACAGACTTTGTTATTCTTGATAATCCCGAGGACGATAGTATGTCTATTATTCTTGGAAGACCCTTTTTGAATACTGCAGGGGCTGTTATTGATTGCAACAAAGGCAATGTCACTTTTCATGTTAATGGTAATGAGCATACGGTACACTTTTTGAGGAAACAACCTCAAGTCCACAATATCAATTCTATTGGAAAAATTCCATCGATTATTTTTGGAGGTTTTGAATTTCCTCTTCCTACTATCAAGAAGAACTATGATATTCTTATTGTTGGGGATGTGCATATCCCTGTTGAGGTAATCTAGTGTTATTCGAAAATTCTCCGGTTCCATGTTATTCAGAATGAGTTTGTTAACAAGACTTGATCAACCTTGTTAATGGGTTCCTTTTGATGATCATGAGATGGATGAATTTAGAAAACACAACTACCTGTACCCTCCTTTTACTTTCTGTTATTTATATTAAATAAAATAAAAATAAGTATTTTTCGTCTGTTATCTGAATTATCCGTGCAATATAAAAATACCCGAAAATAAAAGTTCTCCAAATGCCCTGAAATTTAAATATGATTTTTTCTGGAATATTTGAGAATATTTGGCACTGAGAACACAGCACAGGGGGCATCCACCTGGCCACGAGGGTGGAGGGCGCGCCCTACCCCCTGGGCGCGCCCCCCTGCCTCGTGGGCCCATGGTGGCCCTCCTCCACTTATTCCTGCACCCACACACTCCTTCTTCCTCCCACAAACATGATTATCCAGTTCAAACCCGAGTCCAAGCTCATTTTGCTGCCATTTTTGATCTCCTTGCTCAAAGCACCTCTCACAAAACTGCTTGGGGGGGGTTGTTCCTTGGTATGTGACTCCTCCATTGGTCCAATTAGTTTTTGATCTAGTGCTTTATTCATTGCAAATTTGTGCTGCCTAGGTGACCCTGTTCTTGAGCTTGCATGTCAAATTTATGTGGTTCCAAGTAGTTTTGATGCATGATATAGGCTCTAGGCACTTGTAGGAGTAGTTGCTATCAATTTTGTTGAGTTTGGATTACTTTTATTTGAAGTTGCTAAAAATTTCAGAAATTTTTCAGAGGAAGAAATATGTTTAGGAAAATGTACCAAGGTGGCTCTTCAAGGAAACAAGAGCCCATGCTTGCAATGCGTGATGTTGATGATGAGCCACCAAGGGACGCTCCAGTGCGGCCCTGTGAATGGCCTTCAGAGGACTTTATGGATCGAGCGGAAATCAAGGAAGAATTTAACGCATATTTGCGTAACGCTGATCTTGTGAGCTTCGAGGAGGAAAAGTGTCGCCAGTGCCACTATCTCACTAGTTCCTTTGTGAGGAGGTTTGAATTTTCATCTTCACGCAATTCTCCAACTGTCCTGTTTGATCGTTATGAAAAATCTTATACGATGGACTTAGAGGATTTTACCACTGCTTGCAAACTTCCACAATGGGGTAGTGTTAGGGAACCTCGCAAATCTGAATTTAGAGATTTTCTTGCTAGTATAACTGTGGGGGAATCTAGAGATATAACACAAGCTACCATAGGGAGCATTCACTTTCCTGCTATACATTATTTTGCTCTCTTCATAGGTAGATGCATTAATGGTAAAGATGAGGCATGTCACATGTGTGTCCCTGACCTCAGTATTCTTAGGAGTGCTGTGTTAGGAGATAAATCTTATAATTTGGGAGCCATTGTTGCACGTAGGTTGCATCTTAATAGATTTAATGGATATTTCTTTGGTGGAATTTATGCAACCCGCATAGCTAATTTTCTCGGTATAACCATACGTGAAGATGATATTGAGTTGCCTCCTGCTTATTTGGATTATGAGGCTATGGTTCGTCATCAGTTTGTTGAGAGGAACGATCAGTTCCTCCATTACCGACTAATCTTTGACAGACGACGCACCTATCACGTCGCTCTCCCTGCTTCTACTTTCTTTGACTTTCAGGCAAAAAGGAGATATTTTATAACCAGAGAGGAGGCGGAAGAGTATAAGAGGAGAGCTGAGATAGCTCGCCTCCAAGCTGCAACCCACGATGCAATGACTGCTACATCGTAGTACGACCCCAACTATTACTATGGATATCCGCCAGGCCAACCGTGGCCATAGACCAACTTAGGCCAAAATCCTAAGCTTGGGGGAGTACGTATTTCTCACCGACATTATATTCATGTTCACACACCCATTGCTAGATGTCGGTGCTCATACTTTTTCATTGTATCATCCATGCTAGTTTATTTCCTTTTTATGCTTTCTTCTTGTGTGTTTAATAAACCTTAAGAAAAACCAAAAAAATTAGTTGTAGCTTTTAGCTAGTTTTAATTTCCATGATTGTGGTAGTAATTAAAAAGAAAACCCTAAAAGATTTCCTGTACTTCATTTTCCTTGTTGGGAGCCTTCCCATGTAAATAGTTTTATTTCTTTTCTTTTCTTTGGGGGTCGATAGGAGAAAACCATAATTAAATTGTTGAAGTGGCTCTTATATGCATTATTGTTGATCTGACAAAAGATCCTATACTGCCTTGTCTTCTCCTGTTTATTGAATGCTTGCAGATTCCAGCTTAGTCCAATGCACCTGCACTATTATTATTATCCACATCTTTGGTCGTGCAAGTGAAAGGCAATTATGACGATATATGATGGACTGACTAAGATGAGAAAAGCTGGTATGAACTCGACCTCTCTTGTTTTTGTAAATATGATTAGTTCATCGTTCCTGATTCAGCCTATTATGAATAAACATGTTTGCAATGACAACTAGAGACCATAGTTTCTTATGCCATGCTTGATTAGCTAGGAGCTTATAATGGTTTACCTTGCGTGCCAACATGCTATTAAAATGGTTGTGATGTGGTATGATAGGGTGGTATCCTCCACTGAATGATTTAAGTGACTTGACTTGGCACATGTTCACGCATGTAGTTGAAACAAAATCAACATAGCCTTCACGATATCTATGTTCATGGTGAATTACATCCTACTCATGCTTGCATTCGATGTTGATTAATTTTAATGCATGTTCATGACTGTTGTCGCTCTCTAGCTGGTCGCTTCCCAGTCTTTTTCTAGCCTTCACCTGTACTAAGCGGGAATACTGCTTGTGCATCCAATCCCATAAACCCCAGAGTTATTCCATATGAGTCCACCATACCTACCTATTTACGGTATCTACCTACAGTTCCAAGTAAATTTGTATGTGCCAAACTCTAAACCTTCAAATAAATATCCTATTTTGTACGCTCGAATAGCTCATGTATCAACTAGGGTTGTCCGTATCTTCCATGTTAGGCGGGTTATTCTCAAGAGGAGTGGACTCCGCTCCTCACTAGTGAGAAAATGGCTGGTCACCAGGATGCCCAGTCCCATGCTTTATGCAAATCAAATCAAAATAATTGCAAACAAAACTCCCCCGGGGACTCTTGTTAGTTGGGGGCACTCGTTGTGTAGAGCAAGCCATGGATTGATGCTTGTTGGTGGAGGGGGAGTATAAACTTTACCATTCTGTTTGGGAACCGCCTATAATGTGTGTAGCATGGAAGATATCGCCATCTCTTAGTTGTTATGTTGACAATGAAAGTATACCGCTCAAAATATTATTCACCTCTATTTCAAAACCGAGCTCTGGCACCTCTACAAATCCCTGCTTCCCTCTATGAAGGGCCTATCTATTTACTTTTATGTTGAGTCATCCTCCTCTTATTAAAAAGCACCAGTTGGAGAGCACCGCTGTCATTTGCATTCATTACTGTTAGTTTACATTGAGTATGACTTGACTGGATCTCTTTTACCATGAATTACAATTTCTAGTCAGTCCTTGATCTTTAAAGGTGCTCTGGATTTATGTTTTGCGGTCTCAGAAAGGGCTAGCGAGATACCATCTTGTTATATCATGTTATGATTGTTTTGAGAAAGTGTTGTCATCCGAGATTTATTATTATTGCTCGCTAGTTGATTATGCCATTGATATGAGTAAACTCAAGACCTAAGCGTTATTGTGAATGTGGTTAGTCATAATCTTTGCTGAAAACTTGAATGTTGGCTTTACATATTTACAACAACAAGACCAAACAGAGTTTGTAAAAGTTTTTCTTTATCACTTTCAGTTTGTCAACTGAATTGCTTGAGGACAAGCAAAGGTTTAAGCTTGGGGAGTTCATACGTCTCCGTCGTATCAACTTTTCCAAACACTTTTGCCCTTGTTTTGGACTCTAACTTGCATGATTTGAATGGAACTAACCCGGACTGAAGCAGTTTTCAGCAGAATTGCCATGGTGTTATTTATGTGCAGAAAAAAAAAGTTCTCGGAATGACCTGAAACTTCACGGAACATCTTCTTGGAAATAATAAAAAATCCTTGCAAAAGATGAAGACCAGGGGCCCACACCCTAGCCACGAGGGTGGGGGTGCGCCTGCCGCCCTGGGCGCGCCCTACCTCATGGGCCCCCTGGAGCTCCTCCGACCTCAACTCCAACTCTCTATATTTGCTTTCGGGGAGAAAAAAATAAAGGAGAAGGATTAATCGCGTTTTACGATACGGAGCCGCCGCCAAGCCCTAAAATCTCTCGGGAGGGCTGATCAGGAGTCCGTTCGGGCCTCCGGAGAGGGGAATTCGTCGCCATCGTCATCATCAACCATCCTCCATCACCAATTTCATGATGCTCACCGCCGTGCGTGAGTAATTCCATCGTAGGCTTGCTGGACGGTGATGGGTTGGATGAGATTTATCATGTAATCGAGTTAGTTTTGTTAGGGTTTGATCCCTAGTATCCACTATGTTCTGAGATTGATGTTGCTATGACTTTGCTATGCTTAATGCTTGTCACTAGGGCCCGAGTGCCATGATTTCAGATCTGAACCTATTATGTTTTCATCAATATATGAGAGTTCTTCATCCTATCTTGCAAGTCTATAGTCACCTATTATGTGTTATGATTCGTTAACCCCGAAGTGACAGTAATCGGGATACTTACCGGTGATGACCGTAGTTTGAGGAATTCATGTATTCACTATGTGTTAATGCTTTGGTCTCGTACTCTATTAAAAGGAGGCCTTAATATCCCTTAGTTTCCAATACGACCCCGCTACCACGGGAGGGTAGGACAAAAGATGTCATGCAAGTTCTTTTCCATAAGCACGTATGACTATATTCGGAATACATGCCTACATTACATTGATGAACTAGAGCTAGTTCTATGTCACCCTATGTAATGACTGTTACATGATGAACCGCATCCGGCATAATTCTCCATCACCGATCCATTGCCTACGAGCTTTCCCTAGATTGTTCTTCGCTTATTTACTTTCCTGTTGCTATTGCTATCATCACTACAAAATACCAAAAACATTGCATTTACTACTGTTACCTTTTGCTATCGTTATCACTACTATCATATTACCTTGCTACTAAACAGTCTCCTTGCCCTTACAAACTCCTTGGTTCAACTCCACAATCTTGTCGGAGGCTCCCAAGTGACACCTAGCCAATCTAGGAGACACCACTCTCCAAGAAGTAACAAATGGTGTGTAGGTAATGAACTCCTTGCTCTTGTGCTTCAAATGATAGTCTCCCCAACACTCAACTCTCTCTCATAGGATTTGGATTTGGTGGAAAGAAGATTTGAGTGGAAAGCAACTTGGGAAGGCTAGACATCAAGATTCATATGGTAGGAATGGAATATCTTTGTCTCAACACATGAGTAGGTGGTTCTCTCTCAGAACATATGAGTTGGAATGGTGTATGTGTTCTGATGGCTCTCTCTTCAAATGAAGAGGAGGTGGAGGGGTATATATAGCCTCCACACAAAATCCAACCGTTACACAGTTTTCCAATCTCGGTGGGACCGAATCAACAAACTCGGTCGGACTGAAAATGTAAACCTAGTGACCGTTAGAGATTTTCGGTGGGACTGACATGCAACTCGGTAGGACCGATATGGTTAGGGTTTGGGCATAACGTAATCTCGGTGAGACCGATTACACAAACTCGGTGAGACCGAATTTGGTAATTAGCTAACCAGAGAGTTGGTCAGGCAAACTCGGTGGGACCAATTTGCTCTTTCGGTGAGACCGAAAAGTTACAAAGGGGAAACACTGAATTTACATTGCAATCTCGGTGGGACCGATTCGCTCTTTCGGTGAGACCGAAAAGTTACGAAAGGGAAACAGAGAGTTTGCAATCCCATCTCGGTGAGACCGAGATCCCTGTCGGTAGAACCGAATTGCTAGGGTTTGGCAATGGCTAATGACAAGTGAAACTCGGTGGCGCCAGATAGGAAGAATCGGTAGGACCGAGTTTGGCTTAGGGTTTAGGTCATATGTGGATATGGGAAAGTAGTTGAGGGTTTTGGAGCATATCACTAAGCACATGAAGCAAGAGGCTCATTATGCAACACCTCATCCCTCCTTGATAGTATTGGCTTTTCCTAAAGACTCAATGTGATCTTGGATCACTAAAATATAAAATGAAGAGTCTTGAGCTTTTGAGCTTGAGCCAATCCTTTTTCCTTAGCATTAGCTCAATGAGCTATATGTTGTTATGAATTACCAAAACCACCTAGGGATAGTGGCACTTTCAATCTCCCCCTTTTTGGTAATTGATGACAACATATAGATCAAAGCTTCGACAAATGATAATAAGCATGAAATATATCGTCGCTTTGAGAAGTATGTGATAAGTAAGAGCTCCCCCTAAATTTGTGCATATTTAAAATTTGCTTTGGACTGCAAATGCACAAGGAGTTAGAGTCATGGGTTACTCTTCCATGTCACATACATCTTGGTGGAGCGCTTAAAATGATAAGAATGAAATACATGCACTCATCACCAAGAATAGTGAAAGATCACATAAGATAGATAAGATAATAGCATTAAGCAAGCATTAAGTGTAGCTTATGATCAAACACATGATCATCAATGTCTCACAAATAATGACGTAGTATCTCAAGCACTCAAAAGCAAACAAGTTTGAAAAACCACCAAATAAAGCAAGAGAGAAAAGCAACACTCTCTCTCTCGAAGCCTATGATCTATACATTTTTCTCCCCCTTTGGCAACAAGTTACCAAAAAGTTCCTAGAAAATGCATAGTACTAGATCGACGCTCAGGCTTGATCTTCTGGTGGTGGTGGAGTCCGGATCACTCCAACGACGAAGGCTTCTGTAGACGCTGAAGTAGACGCTGGAGTTGGAGCTGAAGTAGATGCTAGAGCTAATGGAACTGAGGCTGTAGCTGGTGCTGAGGTGGTGGCTCTTGTGTCAGCAACTGGCATGGCAGACGACCTCGGACCTCGTGGCACTCTGGCAAAGGCATGAGTGGTAGTCCTGCCTCTCCTCTCCTGCATATCATCTTGGAGCTGCTCCACTGCAGTCTGAATCTCCGTTACCTTGACATCCAAGTCATAGAACTTTTGTTCCATGATTCTCTCTAGGCTTGCCTGGTTTTGAGTTAGGGTGGCTAGTCCTTGCTCAATCCGCAGGGTGGATGCAATCAGGTAACCAAGCTGCTCTTGTTTGGTCTTCAAGAAATACTCAGATGCCTCTTCTTGAGTTGGCATCTTGGCAGCTTTCTCCTTCCTTGCCTTCTCCTTCTTTGCGTATGCTTGGGCAGATGATGGCTCGTTCTCAGTCATGACAACTTGATTGTCCTCAAAATATGGACGGATGGGCAGGTGTTCCTTGTCCAATAAATATATGCCCGTGCCCATCTTGGAGTTAATGAGCTCCTGGATCTGAGGGGCATATCCGCAACTCCTTTTCTGATCTGCTGCAGTCCTTTTGATAGTTTCCACTATGAGGCTCATCACCTTGAACTTCTGAGGCACATCAAATACATGTAGCAATTTGATAGCATGGCCTCTGATCATGTTGTGATCTCCAGACTTGGGCAATAAGGTGTGCCTCAAGATCCAATTGATAGTTGGCAGCCATGACAGAAGGTAATGCACAGACCCAAATTTGAAGGTGTCAAGAACTTCATTGGAAATTTCCTTGTACATATTGGACATAGAGTTATGGTCCATCTTCTTCTTGGCATATATGTCCAAGTCATCATCATGCTCCTCTGGGGCATTAATGATCTGTGCCCACTCAGCAACTGTGGATTGGTACCTTGTACCCTCAGACATCCATGTGATCCTCCCATCTGAATAAAAATGTGATGTGGAGTAGAACTGCATTATAAGCTCCTCATTCCACTTTGTGAGCTTCTGCCCAACAAAGTCAGCTACTCCACAAGCTATGAAGCTGTCTTGCACTCCAGGATAGTGCTCCTCATTGTCCTTGATGTACTGCCAGTCAACCCATCTCATATCACAGACTATTGGCTTCTTATCAAGCAGCACTGTCTCATAGAAGTCCTGTTGTTCCTTAGTGTGGAACCTGTAGTCAACAGCAGTCCTCCTCCTTGAAGCATACCGGTCTGCTTCTCTCCACTTCCTCAGCCCTGAATCTCTCCTGAGCTTCATGTCCTCAGCCACAGGATGCGCATCGTTGTGGTCTAGGATCTTGGGCTTGAGCTTTCTCAGAACTTGCTCTTCATCCTCTTCTTCAGCAACAGTCTCGGGCAGTCGGGCCTTGTTCTTCTCAGCTACAGGAATGCTCCTTGTATTCCTCTTTGGTTTTGGCTTGGAGTTAGCTTTGGGCTTAGATGCAGTAGCCCCTGATCTTATGGCATCACCCATCAGCTTGGGTGCCTTGGGTGCTGGTGCAGCTACCTCTTCTTCCTCTTCCTCTTCCATGATGGAAGCCTTTCCTAGCACTCTAGCTACGGTCTTCTTGACCCTTTCCTTTCTTTTCTTTCCCTCAGCAGCAACTGGCTATTTAGGTGCAGGCTTCTCAGTTGAAGCTCTTGCCTTTGACATGGGCTGCCTGCCTGCTAGCCTTTTGATTTTCAGCCCTGGCTTTGTGCCTTGAGCTGGCTCAACTCTCTTTGATGTGGCCTCTTCCTCTGCCACATAATCTTCATCTTCGGAATCAGAAGTTCTCTTCTTCCTTTGTCTGGTGGCAGCTTTTGGCAAGTTGCTAGGGGTGCTCCTGCTGCCCACATCTGAAGAGCTGGAGGGACTAGTGCCCTCACTCATGTGCACCTGCTGCTCTGACATGTTCTAGCTGTCACTTTGATCAGACATGCTGCAAGCTCTGACTGCTGACCCTGTGAACAGTTTATAGATGAGGTAGAAAAGATGAGCATCACAAAATGCGGAGATTTTTGCAAAAGAATGATCCAAAAACTTAGTTTTAGTTTCCCACTGAAATCATCTCGGATCTACCGATTTTCAAACTCGGTGATACCGAAGCAGTTTTGGAACCTAAACTAGTGAACTCGGTAGGACCGAGTCACAGTTCGGTGGCACCGAGACTGCTAGGGTTTCACAGAGTTCCAAAATCGGTCACACCGATAAGTAATTCTCGGTAAGACCGAGTCTCACTTGTGCAATGGCATAAGCCAAATCGGTGGGACCGAGTTTTTTAACTCGGTGGGTCCGAGATGGTTTCGGCGGAAACCTAACCCTAAAATTTTCGAATCAAAGCTAATCTACGGGTGTATTGACTGGATAGGAGTGTTTCAATCGTGGCAAGAATCATGAAGAACACAATGTGCTAGGAATCGGACGGGGAATAGCACTGTGATCGAGTCCATACCCTAGTTCGGCGGAGACTCGCTACGGCGGCAACGGCGGGGCAGAATTCCCATTGACGGCGACGGAGACCAGCACCTGGAGGCGGCTGGCGGCGAGGAGACGATCCGGAGATCACGTTGGCAGAGTAGGCTATCGTGTGGGCGAAGGGGTTCGGAGAAATTTCCAAATTTTGCCCGTGACTATATATAGCCCGACCCTGTCGGTGTGACTGAGTGGAACAACTCGATGGCAACGAGATTCATAACTGCAGGCAGTTACTGAAACTCGGTGTGACCGAAATGTTCAAATCGGTTGCACCGAGATCGAAAACCTAGATCAACTTAATGATCTCGGTAGGACCGAAAGTGGGGTATCGGTCAGACCGAGAATCATAAAGAGGTTTTGGAAGTTTAAGTCTATGACGAATCGGGGACTCCGAGCGCTCCTCACACAGAGTGGTTCGAATCTGACTTGATCAAATTTTGTGATGCAGCATGAATAGAGTTTGAGACGAGAAAAGCATAGATAGCTAGAGGAGGTACTTAGGCATTCTTGTCCATCCACTTGGCAAAAGAAAATAAAACCAAACAATCGAAACAACAAGTGGATGTCCTCGAATGAGTAAAATATGCAACCAGCATGCTCACACAATAAGATGGCAAATGAAATATGTGGACAGGCATGCACAACCAATTCTAGCATCTATCAAGCAATTTGCGAAGACTAGGTCATCTATATATGAGTATATTGACTTAGGAGTCAAGTGAGAGCACTTGATCATAGGTCATACTCATCGTTTAAGCTCAAGTGGGTTTACCACTTTTACATAAAGCATTATTGTGTTCACATCTTCAGAGTTGCTTTAGCTCAAGTCTTAGAGTAAAGCTCCCCCTAGATGTGATATCCCCCCTAAGAGGGATGAAATAACCTTGGGTTTTGTCGATGATGACTTCATGTAGATGTTGAAGATGTGGATGCTCAATGTTGATGTAGATCACTTGGAGCTATCCATTTGAGTGAATTGCACTTTCAATACCTACATGGGTTAGTCCCACAAGGAACAAACAAGGATATCCATAGACATAGAGTGATGCACACAAAAGATGATGTCCATGAAAACTTTTAGGTTACCTTGTCCCTTGTCTTACCAACAAGAGGGTTTGTGACTCCTTGAACTAGTGCAAGATGTGGAAGTTGATTGCACTTGTTCTTGCCAAAATGATAAGAGTGAAGTATGTTGGCAGAGTCACCCTTAAGAACTCTCTAGTTCTTCTTCTTTTGGATCCACACCATCTTGATGGGAATCCTTGGAGTTGTAGTCATACTTGATGAAGTGGAACTTGAAGTAGTCTTGGGAATCCACTTGACTAAGGTCTTAGGAGCTTCTTCAAATGCATCAATTTCCTCTTGAAGCTTGTCCTTGCCTTTTTGCTTGTAGTCTTGTGGTGGAAGATCATCTTGAGCTTGTGTCCCCTTGAAAGAAGTATCATACTTCTCTTGCTGAGGAACAAACTTTGTCTTGGGGTATTGATCTTCTTCCCACTCAACTCCATTGGCATTGAACTTTCGTTCAAAACCAACACCTTGATTCTTCCGGTGCATTCCTTGCTTGCGCACAATTTCCTCGAATTGCTTACTCCCGGCAAGGCTTTTTTACACTCCTTTCTCTATAATTCCCTGTAATAAACTATTTTCTTGCTCAAGTGTAACTTGGCTAAGAGAATCATTAGTGGAATCAAGAGAACTACTAGAAGCAACAATATTGGATTTAGCATGATCATTGTTACTGCTAGAGGAAGAATCTTTCTTGTTCTTGTTACTAGACTTGACTTGAGGCATGTAGGTGGATAAGAGTAAATGCTTGGCAATGTAAGAAGAGCTTCTCTTGCGGAGATCATCATTGATTGCTTTTAAGAACTCATGCTCTTGCTCAAGATTGAGCTTTTCAAAGCGTAATTTCTCATGAGCTCTTAAAAGTTCTCGATGATCTTCGAAGATAGTTTCATGAGCTAACTTAAGAGTGTTTAGTTCTTTAGTTAGAGCCTCAATCTTCTCCTTATCATTGTCATTCGTTTTATCTTGATTAGCATGTTTAATTGACGTTTCATCATAGTATTCATCACTAGAGTTGTCAACAAGCAAATCATCACCTAACAAGTCATCTTCATCACTATTGAAGTCAACATACTCGGGGTGTGTTACCTTAGGACCTTTGGCCATGAAGCATCTTCCAATTCCTTCATTTGGTGAGTCAAATATGTCGTAGGAGTTGGTTGACACAAGTGCTAGACCAGCAACACCTTCATCTTGATTATCTTCGGAGTCGGAGTGATAACTTCTCTCGGAGTGGCTGTCGGAGTCGGAGCCGGATACCCATTCACCAACATGAGCTTGATGTCTTCGTCTTGTGTAGCTCCTTGATGATTTTTCCTTCCTTTCCGAATCCTTGCTTCTCCGTGAGTATCTTCGTTCATAACGATCATCTCTACTCCTCCTCTCTCTTGGTGGTGATTCTTTGCTTCTTCTTTTTGGAGAATCTTCTCTTCTCTTGTAGGGAGCCGTACACTCATTGGAATAGTGTCCGGGTCTTCCACAACTGTAGCAGTTTCGCTCTTGACTAGAAGATCTTTTGTCATTGTAGGACCTTGACTTGAAGCTTCTATCTTTGCTTCTACTCTTGTAGAACTTGTTGAAGTTCTTCACCATTAAGCTCAATTCTTCATTGAAGTCTTGTTTCTCACTTGATGATGTAGGGGCTTCACATGAGGCTTTATAGGCACCACTTGATTTGTTGTGAAGTTCCTCTTTATCCTTAAGTGACATCTCATGAGCAACAATTCTTCCAATCACCTCCGTTGGCTTGAGATCTTTGTAATTGGGCATCATTTGGATCAATGTGCACACGGTATCATATTTTCCATCCAAGGCTCTTAGAATCTTCTTGATGATGAATCTGTCGGTCATCTCTTCACTTCCTAAGCTAGCAATCTCATTTGTGATGAGATCAATCCTAGAGTACATTTCAGCGACACCTTCACCATCCTTCATCTTGAACTTGTCAAGTTGGCTTTGAAGCACATCCAACTTGGATTCCTTGATAGAGTCGGTACCTTCGTGCATATCAATCAAAGTGTCCCAAATTTCCTTCGCATTCTCAAGACGGCTGATTTTGTTGAATTATTCGGGGCACAATCCGTTGAAGAGAATATCACAAGCTTGAGCATTGTATTGCAACATCTTCAACTCATCCGCGGTAGCTTCACGGTTTGGTTCTCTCCCATCAAAGAAGTCACCTTGCAAACCAACACACACAATAGCCCAAACGAAGGGGTTATGTCCAAGAATATGCATTTTCATTTTATGCTTCCAACGAGCAAAATTAGTACCATCAAAGTAGGGACCTCTACGGTGGTAATTTCCCTCGCTAGACGCCATACTCTCCTAGGTTGTGAAACCAAGGCTATGACCACCAAAGCTATGGAGATCAAAGCAAATGGAGACCAAAGCTCTGATACCACTTGTAGGATCGAAAGTATGTCTAGAGGGGGGTGATTAGACTACTTGACCAAATAAAAACTTAACCTTTTCCCAATTTTAGTTCTTGGCAGATTTTAGCTATTTTAAGACAAGTCAAGCAATCATCACATAATTCAAGCAAGCATGCAAAGAGTATATTGGCAGCGGAAAGTAAAGCATGCAACTTGCAAGAATGTAAAGGGAAGGGTTTGGAGAATTCAAACGCAATTGGAGACACGGATGTTTTTCCCGTGGTTCGGATAGGTGGTGCTATCCTACATCCACGTTGATGGAGACTTCAACCCACAAAGGGTAACGGTTGCGAGAGTCCACACAGGGCTCCACCCATAAAGGGTAATGGTTGCGCGAGTCCACACACGGCTCCACCCACGAAGGGTCCACGAAGAAGCAACCACCCACAAAGGGTCCACGAAGAAGCAACCTTGTCTATCCCACCATGGCCATCGCCCACACAGGACTTGCCTCACTAGCGGTAGATCTTCACGAAGTAGGCAATCTCCTTGCCCTTACAAACTCCTTGGTTCAACTCCACAATCTTGTCGGAGGCTCCCAAGTGACACCTAGCCAATCTAGGAGACACCACTCTCCAAGAAGTAACAAATGGTGTGTAGGTAATGAACTCCTTGCTCTTGTGCTTCAAATGATAGTCTCCCCAACACTCAACTCTCTCTCATAGGATTTGGATTTGGTGGAAAGAAGATTTGAGTGGAAAGCAACTTGGGAAGGCTAGACATCAAGATTCATATGGTAGGAATGGAATATCTTGGTCTCAACACATGAGTAGGTGGTTCTCTCTCAGAACATATGAGTTGGAATGGTGTATGTGTTCTGATGGCTCTCTCTTCGAATGAAGAGGAGGTGGAGGGGTATATATAGCCTCCACACAAAATCCAACCGTTACACAGTTTTCCAATCTCGGTGGGACCGAATCAACAAACTCGATCGGACCGAAAATGTAAACCTAGTGACCGTTAGAGATTTTCAGTGGGACTGACATGCAACTCGGTAGGACCGATATGGTTAGGGTTTGGGCATAACGTAATCTCGGTGAGACCGATTACACAAACTCTGTGAGACCGAATTTGGTAATTAGCTAACCAGAGAGTTGGTCAGGCAAACTCGGTGGGACCGATTTGCTCTTTCGGTGAGACTGAAAAGTTACAAAGGGGAAACACTGAATTTACATTGCAATCTCGGTGGGACCGATTCACTCTTTCGGTGAGACCGAAAAGTTACGAAAGGGAAACAGAGAGTTTGCAATCCCATCTCGGTGAGACCGAGATCCCTATCGGTAGAACCGAATTGCTAGGGTTTGGCAATGGCTAATGACAAGTGAAACTCGGTGGCGCCGGATAGGAAGAATCGGTAGGACCCAGTTTGGCTTAGGGTTTAGGTCATATGTGGATATGGGAAAGTAGTTGAGGGTTTTGGAGCATATCACTAAGCACATGAAGCAAGAGGCTCATTATGCAACACCTCATCCCTCCTTGATAGTATTGGCTTTTCCTAAAGACTCAATGTGATCTTGGATCACTAAAATATAAAATGAAGAGTCTTGAGCTTTTGAGCTTGAGCCAATCCTTTTTCCTTAGCATTTTGAGGGTTCCGCTTTCACATCCATGCCATGCCAATCATTGAGCTTTCCTGAAATAATCATCTTGGAATAGCATTAGCTCAATGAGCTATATGTTGTTATGAATTACCAAAACCACCTAGGGATAGTTGCACTTTCACTAATACTTGAGAGTATTGTTTGGCTCTCCTTGTGTCGAATCAATAAATTTGGGTTGAATACTCTACCCTCGAAAACTGTTGCGATCCCCTATACTTGTGGGTTATCAATGTATCATTGCTACTAAGGATAAAACGATTTGGTCTATCTCTACATAGATAGATCTTGTCTACATCATGTCATTGTTCTTATTTCATTACTCCGTTTCTCCATGAACTTAATACACTAGATGCATGATGGATAACGGTCGATGTGTGGAGTAATAGTAGTAGATGCAGGTAGGAGTCGGTTTACTAATCTTGGACGTGATGCCTATATAATGATCATGGCCTTGATATCGTCATAATTATTTGAAGTTCTATCAATTGCCCAACAATAATTTGTTCACCCACCACTTTGCTTTTTTTCTCAAGAGAATCCACTAGTGAAACCTACGGCCCCTGGTCTCTTTCTCATATTATTTGCCTTTGCGATCTATTTTTATTTGCCTTTTATTTTCAGATCTATTAAACCAAAAATCCAAAAATACCTTGCTGCAATTTATTTTATTTGGCGTTCGATCTATCAATATTTACAACTATCTCACGTCTGTTTGCCAATTTCTGTCACCGTTACCCTTAAGGGATTGACAACCCCTTTAACACGTCGGGCTGTGAGGATTTGTTATCTATGTGCAGGGGTTGTTTACATTTTGTTTCTTGGTTCTCCTACTGGTTCGATAACCTTGGTTTCATATCTGAGGGAAATAGCTACCGTCGTTGTGCTGCATCATCCCTTCCTCTTTGGGGAAATACAGGACCAATTTTTCGATACTCCTAATGAGGATGTCGCGTCCCATCTTAATACCTTCATGGAATTATGCGATATGCAAAAGAAAAAAGATGTGGACAATGATGTGGTCAAGATGAAATTATTTCTGTTTTCCTTGCATGATTGTGCAAAAAATTGGTTCTCTTCTTTGCCTCGCAATAGTATTGATTCTTGGAATAAGTGCAAAGATGCTTTTATCACTAAGTATTTTCCTCCGGCAAAAATTATTTCCCTTAGAACCCAGATCATGAATTTCAAGAAACTTGAACATGAGCATGTTGCAAAATCTTGGGAAAGGATGAACATGATGCTAAGGAATTGCCCAACTCATGGGTTAAATCTTTGGATGATCATACAAAACTTTTATGCGGGGTTGAATTTTGTTTCTTGTAATCTTTTAGATTTCGCTGCGGGTGGTACTTTTATGGATATTTGTTTGGGTGAAGCCACCAAATTGCTTGATAATATTATTTCAAATTACTCAAAATGGCACACCGAAAGAGCTCCTACTAGTAAAAGGTTAATTCGGTTGAAGAAATCTCTTCTTTGAGTGAAAAAGTTGATGCTCTTGTGAAATTGGTTGCTAGTAGAAGTGCTCCTATTGATCTTAATGATATGCCTTTGTATACTATGATTGAGCAAAATAGTGATGCCATAGATGTGAATTTTATCTCTCGAAATAATTTCAACAACATTGCTTATAGAGGTAATTTTAATCCTAGGCCTTTTCCTAGTAATTCCTCTAATAATTATGGTAATTCCTACGGAAATCAATCTTACAATAATAATAGGAACACCTCTGATCTTGAGAATAATATTAAAGAATTTATCAATACACAAAAAGTTTTCAACACTTTCATAGAAGAAAAGTTGAGTAAATTGATTATTTGTCTAAAAGTGTTGATAGAATTGCTCATGATGTGGGAAATCTCAAGATGGAACTTTTTGTTCCTAAAGTAGATGAATCCATTAAAGCTCTTTATGTTTCTATGGATGAAAGTAAGAAAAGAACCGCTATGCTTAGAGCTAAAGAAAATTTTTAGAAAAAGCTTTTTCTAGTGATTTCTTTCGCAAAAGTGATGAAGATCTTAAAATGGTTGGTGTTTCTTCTATTGATTCCTTGTTTAGTAAAGTTAAGATTGATGAAAAAGGGACTGGAGAAGAGTCAACTTCAGGTAGAGGCGTCCCAATATTTCGGAGGGCGAAAATCTTGTTGAAAAAATTGATGAAAGTGGGTTTGGAGAGGTCAAAACTTTAGCTAGTGATGTGCCCACTCTTTTGGATTACAAAGACTTTAATTATGATAGTTGCTCTTTGATTGATTGTATTTCTTTGTTGCAATCCATGATGAATCCACCCCATGCTTATGAACAAAATAAATCTTTTACTAAACATATTATTGATGCTATGATGAAAGCTTTTGAAGAAAAATTGGAATTAGAAGTTTCAATTCCTAGAAAATTGCATGATGAATGGGAACCTACTATCAATATCAAGATTAAAAATTATGAGTGTTTTTTGTGTGACTTGGGTGCTAGTGTTTCTACAATTCCGAAATCTTTATGTGATGTGCTTGGTCTTACTAATCTTGAAGAATGTTCTTTGAATTTGCACTTGGTGGATTCTACTTTTAAAAAGCCTATGGGAAGAATTAATGATGTTCTTATTCTTGCAAATAGGAATTATGTGCCCATAGATTTTATTGTTCTTGATATTGATTGCAATCTATCTTGTCCAATTATTCTTGGTAGACCATTTTTACGCACTATTGGTGCCGTGATTGATATGAAAGAAGGCAATATTAAGTTGCAATTTCCTTTGAGGAAGGGTATGGAACACTTTCCTAGAACTAGAATTAAGCCACCTTATGAATCAATCATGAGGGCATCTTATGGATCTCGAACCAAAGATGACAAAACTTAGATCCTTGCCTAATGCCTAGCTAAGGGCGTAAAACTATAGCGCTTGTTGGGAGGCAACCCAATGAATAAATTTTGTTTTTTTACTTTTGGCTTCCTGTTTTTGTGTGTTAACACAATTATGCTACTGTTATGACTGTGTTTTTTTATGTTTTAATTAGTGTTTGTGCCAAGTAAAGCCTTTAGGATCTTCTTGGGTGATAGTTGTTTGATCTTGCTGAAAAACAGAAACTTTTACGATCATGAAATTAGTTTTGTTTTTTACAAGAGAGCGATAAAATAACCATTCCACTTGCAGTAGATCATTATACAAATTTCTCAGGTCTTCCTAATTTTTCAGAATTTTTGGAGTTACATAAGTATTTGAAATAGTCAGATTGCTACAAACTGTTCTGTTTTGACAGATTCTGTTTTCTTTGTGCTATGTGCTTATTTTGATGGCTCTATTGTTTTCTTTGATGTCTTTTTTCCATAGAAAAGTTGGAATACAGTAGATATAATACAAGAACAAAACATGAATTGGTTTAATACAGTACTTATAGTAGTGGTTTATTATTCTTATACTAATGGATCTCACGAAGGCTTTCTTGAGTTTTGTGTGATTGAAGTTTTCAAGTTTTGGGTTATCTTACGATGGATGGAGGAAGGATGGAAGAGCCTAAGCTTGGGTATGCCCTGGCTTCCCAAGCTATTATCCAAAAATGAGCAACCAACGAAGCTTGGGGAAACCCCCGAGTGGCATCCCCGCTTTCTTCCAACGATCATCGGTACTTTACTTGAAACTATATTTTTATTCGTCGCATGATATGTGTTTTGCTTGGATCGTCTTGTGTGATATGAGTCTTGAAGGAAATATGCCCTAGAGGCAATAATAAAGTTGTTATTTATATTTCCTTATATCATGATAAATGTTTATTATTCATGCTAGAACTGTACTAACCGGAAACTTAGTACATGTGTGAATACATAGACAAACAGAGTGTCACTAGTTTGCCTCTACTTGACTAGCTCGTTGAATCAATGATGGTTATGTTTCCTAACCATAGACATGAGTTGTCATTTGATTAACCGGATCACATCATTAGAGAATGATGTGACTGACTTCACCCATCCGTTAGCTTAGCACGATGATCGTTTAGTTTGTTGCTATTGCTTTCTCCATAACTTATACATGTTCCTATGACTATGAGATCATGCAACTCCCGAATACCGGAGGAACACTTGTGTGACGCCCGGATAATTAAGCTACAGCAACCCCTGCTAATGATGCCACATCACTTCGATTACTGTTGCTAATCTCTTGTTAGTTCGAAATCGATTCAAATTCAAAATCAAGCAAACAATAAAAAATTTCAAATGTTAAAACAAAAATGTTCGGAGTGAACCAAATGTTGCATAGGTAATTATGGTGGAGAAACCACACCTTTATAAAATAATTAAATACTATTAGATGAATAAAACAGTAGTGAAAACTATTATTTAGTTACTTTTAAATATTAATTAATTACGAAACTATTTTAGTTTGGGTAACAAGTTAATGTGGCAGTGACATATTTGGTAACATAAATTAGGTGCCATTTTGGTACTTTGCTAAAACAAAAATAAAAGGAAACTAAAAGAAAACGACAAAGAAAAGAATAAATAAAAAGAAAGGCAATAAAAAAACAGAAAAGCACCCCCACTGTTTCCCCTGGGTGGCGGCCCACCAAGCCGGCCCACGCCGCCGTGGGGATAAGACCGAGTCCCCCTCCCCTCTCCTCGTCAGCACCCGAGAGATTATTCCCTCCCCCTTGCTCATTCCCCTCCCCCTCGTACGCTCGCACGAACACCACGATCGTACTGTTGCCGTCGCCAGCGTGGCCACCGGCCTCCACGTGCCGTCATCGGAAGTCCAGGAGGCGCACCAACGTCACCTTCGTCTTCTACGTCGCCTGCACCGAAACCCCCCCCCCTCCGCCTCGGCCGCCACCACCACCTCGCCGCTCCCGCAACCTCCGGCGCTGCCCTGACCACCCCCTGGCTTCCTCGACCGCGCCCACGAGCCCTTTGTGAGTTCCTACCCCAAATCCCCCTCTCCCCTGCGTTGATACGTGCTTGTAGTCGTCGTCCCCACGAACTCCTTCGCCATGGCCGTGTCGGAGTTCTGCATCCGCGCTCCTTGTTGTCGTCGCGCGCTCGCCCGCCCTCGCAGCGCGCCCGCACGCCCGCCCGCTCATGGCGCTACCCCTCCGCGTCCAACATGCACCCGCGATCCCCACTGCTGGCCGCCGAGTCCGGCCCGCAGCCGGCCGCTGGCGGCCGCTGCTACCGTACCCGCAGCTGCGCCCCGCTGCTGCCTGCACCCACCTTCGCCCCACCGCTTCCGCCGTGTGCTCTCCCGACACTGTCGCCTGTCGCTACCGCTGCTGTGTTGCTGCTCCTGCATCTGCTCTGCTGTTGAACTGCTGCTTCTGCGCTACGCTGCTACCTAGCACCGCCGCCTCCTGCTGCCACCCGCGACTGGCCGTGCCCGCCTCCGCCCGACCTCGCTGGCGGCGACGAGCATCCGCGCCACGGCCACCCCTGCCGGCCACCGCGCCACCGCCTTGGCCGGTGCCCCGACGCAGCCCTAGTTGCGTCACTCCATGGCGCCCCATCGAGCGCCCGGTGCCCGCTATGGCCCCTGGGGCCTTTGACAAATGGGCCCTGCCCCATGGGCCTATGACGTTGGGGCCCATGCCCCTTTATAAATATATATATATATATAAGTAATTAATCAATCAATTAATTAGTTAAATAATTAATTAACTTAATTAACTCTGTTAGGTTAACCTAATCACTTAATTAAACTAGTTAATTTTTATTTAGTTAAACTAAGTCAATGGCAAACGGGCCCCATCTGTCAGTTTGACCGGTCAACGGTCACAATTGACCGCTGATGTCATGCTCATGTAGTAAACCTATTTTGATTTAAATTAAATCTGTTAATTCTTGAAAATGATTAAATCCTTTTTAAATTAATATAAAATAAACCGTAGATCGGATGAAAAAACTTTGTACATGAAAGTTGCTCAGAACGACGAGACGAATCCGGATACGCAGTCCATTCGTCCGTCACACATCGCTAGCATATCGAACACGCAACTTTTCCCCTTTGTTTCATCTGTCCAAAAAAGCGAAACACCGGGGATATTTTCCCGGATGTTTCCCCCCCTTCACCGGTATCACCTCAAACCGCGTTAGGGAACCCCTAGCACCACTACTTGTCATGTCATGCATCGCTATGCATCTGTTTGCATTATATTCATTGTTTCTTCCCCCTCTTCTCTCCGATAGACTACGAGACTGACGCCGCTGCTGGTGCCCTGATCGACTACGCTGTTGACGACCCCTCTTTCTTGCCAGAGCAACCAGGCAAGCCCCCCCCTTGATCACCAGATATCGCCTACTCTTCTCTCTATTGCTTGCATTAGAGTAGTGTAGCATGTTACTGCTTTCCGTTAATCCTATCCTAATGCATAGCCTGTCATTGTTGCTCCAGTTATTGATACCTTACCTGCAATCCTAAATGCTTAGTATAGGATACTAGTTTATCATCAGTGGACCTACATTTTTGTCCGTCTGCCATGCTATAATATCGGGCCGTGATCACTCGGGAGGTGATCACGGGTGTATACTTATATACATATTATATGATACCTGTAATGACTAAAGTCGGGTCGGCTCATAGAGTACCCGCAAGTGATTCACGGATTGGGTCCGAAAGGACGTTTGTCCCGATGGCCCCCTGAGTGGATCTTTGTGGCGGAGCGACAGGGTAGGTTGAGACCACATAGGAGAGAGGTGGGCCTGGCCCTGGTCGGTGTCCGCGGTTATTTCAAAATAACATGCTTAACGAGATCTAGGTATTTGATCTGAGTCTAGCCACTGGCCTATAAGCACTAACCAACTACACAGGAACAGTTATGGGCACTCGACGTCATGGTATCAGCCAAAGCCTTCTTGACGTCAGCGACTGAGTGGCGCACGCCGGGTTGGACGGGAACACCTGCTCTTGTATAAGGGAGGCTAGGTTTGCTCGTCGGCCGCGTATGCAACGTGCAGGTGTGCAATGGGCCATGGGCCCAAACCCTTGCGCCATGGGATTTAGACCGGCGTGCTGACCTCTCTGTTGTGCCTAGGTAGGTCTGCGACGTGTTGATCTTCTGAGGCCGGACATGACCCAGAAAAGTGTGTCCGGACAAAGGGGATCGAGCGTGTTGGGAAATGTGGTGGACCCCTGCAGGGAAGTTAATCTATTCGAATAGTCGTGATCTTCGGTAACAGGATGACTTGGAGTTGTACCTTGACCTTATGACAACTAGAACCGGATACTTAATAAAACACACCCTTCCAAGTGCCAGATACAACCGGTGATCACTCTCTCACAGGGCGACGAGGAGAGGATCGCCGGGTAGGATTATGCTATGCGATGATACTTGGTGAACTTACCATCTACTCTCTTCCTCTGCTGCAAGATGGAGGTTGCCAGAAGCGTAGCCTTTGATAGGACTAGCTATCCCCCTCCTATTCCAGCATTCTGCAGTTCAGTCCACATATGTTATCCCTTTTCCATTTGATACCAATGCATGCATATGTAGTGTAGCTCCTTGCTTGCGAGTACTTTGGATGAGTACTCACGGTTGCTTTGCTACCCCTTTTCCCCCTTACTATACCCGATTGTTGCGACCAGACGATGGAGTCCAGGAGCCAGACGCCACCGTCGACGATGACTCATACTACACTGGAGGTGCCTACTACTACGTGCAGGCCGCTGACGATGACCAGGAGTAGTTTATGTCGGCGTTCTGGGAACGGGGGTCCCCAGACTTGCCTGCCTGCGGCATGGCTCAAGTGGGGGCCCAACGCAGCCCATCTTCATCAGCTCAAGCTCAAGACCCTCGCGAGGGGCCAAGCCTCGCAGGGCGGATGACCGGAAGCTTCCTCAGAGGCACCCTCATCAGGCAGGCTCGCGAGGAGGCGGAGAGATCAAGGCGGGGATACCTCACGAGGAGCCCATGACGCAAGCCATGACGATTGAGACCAGGCGGGCGCCAGGCGGGCACCGGCCTGTGCAATGTCCTTGTTTCCCCTTTGATGCAAAGGGGGCAAGCACAGGCCAAGGCACCGGGCAAAGTTTACCATTCGAGTGCAACAAGACCAAGACCAACAGAGCGGCAAGACGGAGGTCACCGTGGAGCCCAAGACGGCGTCATCACCAGAGCTTTTGGCAGCCGAAGACCACCCTTGGTCAGGATAACTTGTACTAGATGTTCCCCTTCAAAATGGCCAATTGTTGGCGACCTTCCCGCTCATTATTTGGGGAGAGGCCCAGGGCCTCTATAAATAGAGCTAGACACCACAAAGTAGAGAGACCCCCGGGGAGAGATCAACACACCGAGAGGGCTAGAGATCTGATAGAACCCTAGCAGAGAGAGAGAGGCGACTGAACTCACCCAAGCAGTTCATCCCACCAGCTCAAGAACACCTCTCGCGAGGCTGTTCTTCTCTTGTACTGTTCATCATCAGCCCCTGAGGCAATCCACCACACCACACACTGGAGTAGGGTATTACACCACAACGGTGGCCCGAACTAGTATAAACCTTGTGTCCCTTGTGTTGTTCGTTGTTTCAGCTCAAATCACGCAAGGAGATTGGGCGTAGATCGGTAGGGGAGAGATCTCCGCGCGCACCCAAGTGTTCGAACCTCAAGGGTTTGCCGGAACCCGAAATCCGACATTTGGTGCGCCAGGTAGGGGTGCGCCGGAATCTTTCTTCCGATGTTCGCGTACGATCTTCCGTCATTTCCATGGCTGACGCTCGTCGGGCTCGCGCCGAGCGCCGGGCTAGTCTCGCCACCCGCATCGCCCAGACGGCGCCCGTCGGCGGACGTCCCCGTCGTTCCCCGTCGCTTGCCGCCAACGCCGCCACCGGCCCGGCGGGGAACGAGCAGCAGGCCTCCTCCCAGCATCCTTTGGTGCGGCGGGAAGGCCGCACCGCCACACCGTCGCTGACTCCAGCCACTTTGTCGTCCCACGCCCGTCGCGCCCCCATGGACGCGCATGCCGCGCTGCTCCTGGCAAGAGAGCTCTTGCACTACCGCCCCGTTGACGACCTCTACGAGGACTGGCTTGCCCGCATCACTGAGCTCGTTAGCGCCGCAGTGGGCTCCCCCTTGTCGTCCCTTTCACTGCCTCGCCCTCCATTCTGCGCAGGAGGCGGGGATAAGGAGGCGCCTCCACCACCTCCTCCCCAAGAAGGCGCCCTGGCTCCAAGGCGCGCAGCCCCAGGGCGAGACCCTCCGCGTCCGGTGCCTACGCAGCAAGAAAGGATCTGCCAAGAGATCCCTCGTCCCCAAGAAGGTGCTCGCGCGCTCCCAGCACCGGCACACCAAGATCGCGTCCCTGCACCTCCACGCCAGGACCCCGCGCTGCTCCAAGCGGCAGCGCGCGGTAATCCCCAGGAACAAGCCCAACAACAGCAAAAGGCACTGGTGGCCACGGCAGGCTGCCGCGCCCTCACCCCCGAGCTACGCGGCGTCGCATGGCCAGGCAAATTCAAGCCTGACCTGCCCTCTCGCTATGATGGCACGACGGACCCCGCGGAGTTCCTACAGCTCTACGAGCTATGCATCGAAGCCACCAACGGAGACGAAAGGGTCATGGCGAACTGGTTTCCCATGGCGCTCAAGGACGGGGCCCGCACCTGGCTCCTGGCACAATCTCCTCCTAGGACGAGAAGCGCACTCGCTTCATCGCCAACTTCCAGGGCACTCGCGACCGGCCCCCGGCCGTGAGCGATCTGCGCCGCATCAAGCAGCAGCAAGGGGAAACCCTGCAGAAATACATCCAGCGCTTCAACAACGCTCGCCTCAAGATCCCCAAGGCAACTGAAGAAGCCATCATCTTGGCCTTCTCCGATGGCGTACGCGACATCAAGATGAAGGAGGAGCTAGCAATCCATGAAGACCTGTGCACATCCCTGGAGATGTTCAACTTGGCAACCAAGTGCGCCAGGGCTGAGGAAGGGCGCCTTTCCCTCCTCGAACTCCCGGCTGCCGACCCAGAAGAGAAGAAGCCCAAGGCCAAGGATGTGAAGCGCAAGGGGGCTGCCGTGCTTGCAGCGGAACCAGCCACCAAGAAAGGCAGGGATCAGCCTGAGTCATCCAAGGGCAGCCGGTACTGCGTGTACCATGACCTCCACACCCACAACACCAATGAATATCAAGAGCTCAGGGCCTGAGAGATGGACGTGTCGGCCGACACCCCGAGCGCAACGACAGGGGCTATGGCCGAGGAGGAGGAAGAGGTAGCGGACAATGGGAAGACCGTGGCCCTCGGCAAGGGTGGCGTGACCGACCTCGCGAGGATCGCTGGCAGGACTAGCCTCGTGAGGGAGGCTGGAGAGATCAGCCTCGTGAGGATCGCTCGTACGGCAACGCAAGCCTTCCTCCTCTGCCGCCACCGCCAAGGAGGAACAAAGACCAACATCAAGATGAGGGGGCTGGGGGCTTCCAGGAGCCGCGCGCAATCGCTTGCATCTTGGGTGGCGCGCAGGCCCCAGCCTCACAGCGCATCTTCAAGCAGTTTTCTCGCGAGGTGAATGAAGTCCTCCCCAAGCTTGAGGCCACGCGCCCTCTCAGGTGGTCTGCGTGTGCTATCACGTTCAGCTCAGCGGATCAGCTCAAGTGCGCGGCAACGGCCGGAGTCCTCCCTATGATTGCTCCCCAGTCATCAGCAACGTGCAGGTCACCAGGACCCTCATTGATGGCGGAGCAGGACTCAACGTCCTGTCCGTCGAGACGTTCGACAATCTCCAAGTGTCGTACGATCAGCTTCAGCCAACCAAGCCATTCTCAGGAGTCACTGATGGTTCCACTGTTCCGATAGGGCAGGTTCACCTTCCAGTCACCTTCGGGCAGCGCAACAACTACCGCATGGAGCTCATTGACTTTGATGTCACCCACATCCATCTGCCATACAATGCCATTCTCGGGTACCCAGCCTTGGCCAAGTTCATGGCGGTGACTCACCATGGATACAATGTCCTCAAGATGCCAGGAAGCGGTGGAGTCATCACCGTACCCTGTGAAGAAAGGGACGCAGTGTGTTCAATTGAGCGCGCGTTCCAAGCCGTAGCAATCGAAGACCCGGACCACAGGAACGGAAGGCTTCCCGAGGCGACCCTTGAGAAGAAGAAGGTTTTGCCTGACCCAAGCCATAAGGAGGCAGGTGCCTCCAGAGGTGTTGCATCAGGATCTGCGCCCAATCAGGGAGCGCCACCCTCTCTCACATAGGAAGGCGCGCCCGGCGCCCTCCTCAGGCAGGGCTCGGGGGCTCTTTCTTGGAGAGCCATCGACTTTGCCAAGGTCGCAAGGGACGCGCTCGGGAACCACTTGGAGGGGTGCTTCCAGGTACGTTTCCCTCAGGAAGATACAAGGCAAGAAAGACCAAACCCTCAGGAGTTCATCACAAGAAACACCCAGGAGCTACAGGAGTCGAGAGTCATGCGCGGCAACCGCCGCTTACCCACCGTAGCCCCACATCCAGGCTAGGATGATGGGCTGCGCGTCTGCATCGACGTGCCAGGACTCAACCGAGCCGCGTCTCAAGAGCTCCTCTGGCCTTCACGCGTGGGGCGTTGCGAGGGTCCACCTCATAGCTACGTCTGCATGCCTTTCGGCCTGCCGAACGCGGTCGCCGCTCATCAGCGCTTGCTGAGGAGCATTCTGGAGGCTCAGGAGGTTAGGCATCGTGCGGTCCTGGCGGAGATGGAGATGGCCCTCGGGAACCCACCTGTGCCCCCGGAGCCTCCCGAGGCTCCTGGGCCTGGGGGCTCGTGAGGATCTACGTCTTCATCGCGCATCGCCCGCTTCTTCAGCATCACTTCATCTTCAACGGCACCAAGTGACATCTTTCTAAGTCCCGTTTTTAGCTGGGAGCGCCCACAGGGCCGCATCATTCCCAGGTCGCGTGGGTCCGTCCCTGCGGCATGCATCTATTTTGCTTATGCTCTTTACTTACCTTGTTGGGGGCGCCCCTTGGGCTGCATCATCCTCGAGCTGCTCGGGCCTGGCCCGGCAGTGTTTGCTTTTCTCGCGTTTATTTAAATGAATTTCCTCCTGCGTGCTTAACACACCCGACCTAATCGCCTGCTCGATTGACGCCTACCTATGGAGCTGCTCGCTCTGGCACGGCATTTGCGCATGGGTCTGTCCTTGCAATGCCGATAAACCTGAGTGGTCGAGCTCTGGCCGCGGCAGCCTCGCAAGGCGCCACCTCACCAGGCCCTCAGTGCCCCAATCACTCCCTCGGAGCGACCGAAGGTTGGTTGGCAACCGTAACAACAGGTCTTGTTTCTCTTCATGATTGGTGTGCAGGACCTACTCCAGGAGCAACGTCAGGGACGTCGCGAGCCGCCTCACCCTCTCTTCGGTGCGGACCGCTTGCACGTTAAAAGGGGGGTACCTGAGCATTGCGACTCATGGGCTCCTACTGGCTCTCCAGCCCTCACCCCCTGGCCTTGACCCACGGCATCGTGACCTGTCATACCAGCGGCGGCTGAGCTCACTCGAGGGTTGGGACCTGAGGACGTAGAGCATTAAGGAAAGTGCGGGGGAGCGGGAAGGAGCTCGCGAGGACCTAACCCAGCAGCGCCTCAGCTGCCACTCGGGCCAGGCGCTTCATCGAGGAACTACACCAAACTCATGAGATAAGTCACACCCTTACAAGAGTGGGACCAACGCAACGCCAAACCCTCGCCCAGTGTGGCTCTGTCATGGCGATGTTGCCTTCCTTTCTCGCCCAGCGAGGGCTGCTTGAGTGCTAAAGGGGACCTCCCGAGCATCGCGACTCGGGGGCTCTTACTGGACCTCAGGCCGCTCACCTCCTGGCCTTGACCACGGCATCGCGACCTGGCATACCAGCGACGGCTGAAGCCTGCCTGGGGACTGGGACCTGTCAGCGTAGAGCGCCAAGTCCTCGTGAGGATAGAAAGGGGGAGCCGAGCCGACACAGGACAAACACCTCGCATTGATTTATATTAAGGATATAATATTCATAAAAGACATGGAAGGTGCCTTACATGCCCCCGCGGGGTGTTGCTTCGATTCCTCGCAGGGAACAAGAGTACTAATCCTAAGGAACGCTAATCGCCTGCACCGCCGCAAGGGACGCCATCATCAACAGTGGGCTGCCCAACGTCGACGCCAACCTCATCCAGATCAATGGCGTCGACGGTTGGATGCAGCTACCCCGCTTTGAGCACGGTGCGAGCTCGGGGGCTCGTAGCTGTCGTCGCTCATTTCCGGAGTCGCGAGGAGCTCCGGGGAGCCGCTGGATTCCCCAGCTCCTCCACTGCCGCCTGAGGAGCTGTTGGAGGGCCGATGGGCGGGCCAGGTCCTTGTCGGTTCGTCGCCCCTGCCGCTCTCCCTGGGGCAGCACTCCATCTGGCGTCCTTCAGCATCGAAGACCTTGAAGAACATCAGGAAGGCGCCGTTGTATTCAAGATGAATCACTAGGGCACCTGCCATCTGGCAGACCCGGGCGATTTCGCCCCAGCCCCGGGTCATGAAGACCTTGCCCGGAGCGACGACCGCGACCTCCGCTCCGGTCGCAAGGGTACCGCAGTCAGTGTGCTGCAGCCAGAGCTCAAGAGCCCGGCTCGGCGGCATCTCGAAGGCGAAGGAGGGGGGAAGGCGAATCCAAGAGCTCGAAGGCATGGTGGCGTGGAGCATGAGCTCGCGAGAGGAGCACTCGGCGTGGACTCCAGGAGGAACGACACGCACCACCGTGACTCGCCGGCGTCGACAGCGGCACCGTCGATGTCGCTCGATGCCTTCTCCCCCAGGACCAACGACGCGGGCGTACAAGGGTAGCGGATACCCAGGCGGCGGCCGCTCGTACTAGGATCTCGGTGCCTCCGGCTGAGCATCCGCATCTCGGTGGCAGAGGACCAGCCGTTTCTTCGGCGGAAGTGGGTAAGGACCCTCTCGGGGGGCCTTTCCCTTCTCTTCTGTAGAAAACTGGCGGATTGGTGCCATTGGAGTAAGGAGAAGCAAGAACGAGGAAGAAGGAAAGGAGCGGCAGCAAGGGATGGACTGAAGGGACTCGCGCAGCCCCGTACTTATAGCCGGAGGAGGCCAACCGTGGAGCACCACGATCATAGGTAATCATGACTGGTTTCTCTACATGCAGGGACATGTCAAGTCGTGCGGTTGCCGAGGCGTCGTGGGGAAGCACAGACGCCCACGTCCAATCAATCGCCATGCAGCGCCCAAGGCCGCAGGCTGTTAGGGCCCGTGGCGCTTCGTGCTTGCCCCTTCGCTTCCCTGCTAGGCCAAGCCCGGGCGCGCCTTGGGCCCGGGGGCTACTGTCAGCGTTCTGGGAACGGGGGTCCCCAGACTTGCCTGCCTGCGGCCTGCGGCGTGGCTCAAGTGGGGGCCCAGCGTAGCCGATCTTCATCAGCTCAAGCTCAAGACCCTCGCGAGGGGCCAAGCCTCGCGGGGCGAACAACCGGAAGCTTCCTCATAGGTAGCCTCATCAGGCAGGCTCGCGAGGAGGCGGAGAGATCAAGGTGGGGATACCTCACGAGGAGCCCGTGACGCAAGCCATGACGATCGAGACCAGGCGGGCGCCAGGCGGGCACCGACCTGCGCAGTGTCCTTGTTTCCCCTTTGGTGCAAAGGGGGCAAGCATAGGCCAAGGCACCGGGCAAAGGTTACCATTCTAGTGCAACAAGACCAAGACCAACACAGCGGCAGGACGGAGGTCACCGTGGAGCCCAAGACGGCGTCATCACCAGAGCTTTTGGCCGCCGAAGACCACCTTTGGTCAGGATAACTTGTACTAGATGTTCCCCTTCAAAATGGCCAATTGTTGGCGCCCTTCCCGCTCATTATTTGGGGAGAGGCCCAGGTCCTCTATAAATAGAGCTAGCCACCACAAAGTAGAGAGACCCCCGGGGAGAGATCAACACACCGAGAGGGCTAGAGATCTGATAGAACCCTAGAAGAGAGAGAGAGAGAGGCGACTGAACTCACCCAAGCAGTTCATCGCACCAGCTCAAGAACACCTCTCGCGAGGCTGTTCTTCCCTTGTATTGTTCATCATCAGCCCCTGAGGCAATCCACCACACCACACACTGGAGTAAGGTATTACACCACAACGGTGGCCCGAACCAGTATAAACCTTGTGTCCCTTGTGTTGTTCGTTGTTTCAGCTCAAATCACGCGAGGAGATTGGGCGTAGATCGGTAGGGGAGAGATCTCCGCGCGCACCCAAGTGTTCGAACCTCAAGGGTCTGCCGGAACCTGAAATCCGATAGTTTAGGACTATCCCAGGTAGGAGTCTTGCGTCTCTTTCGATATGTATCCCAGTTTGTACTAGCCTTCTTAAGGCAAACATGTTTAACTTATGTCTGTACTCAGATATTGTTGCTTCTGCTGACTCGTCTATGATCGAGCTCTTGTATTCGAGCCCTCGAGGCCCCTGGCTTGTAATATGATGCTTGTATGACTTATTTTAATTGTAGATTTGTGTTGTGATATCTTCCCGTGAGTCCCTGATCTTGATCATACATGTTTGCATGTATGATTAGTGTATGGTCAAATCGGTGGCGTCACAAGTTGGTATCAGAGCCAACTGCCTGTAGGAATCCCCATTCCACACTCCTTGGCCGAAGTTGAGCCTAGTCGATGAAAATCGTTTTACTAACTTGGTTGTGCGGCCCATGGGCCCACGTCGCCATTGGGTGGTATTAGGATCTTTTATTCCTCATCTATACTCTGGGACTCTAATCTCTCTTCTATTCGGGTTTAACAAATTTACTAAAATTTAAATTAGGTTCTCGAAAATACTTTCTCCTGGAGAGCCCCTTCAGTCCAGATGATCCCCGGCTGCACCAGAAGATTTCGAAGATACACTTCGATATTCTCTCGAGACCTTGTGCATGTTGCTTTTGCAATTCCCTACCACCGAAATATCCCTATGGATAAATGCTTACACCTGTCGTTCTTGTTTTTATTCCCACTCGATCTTCTTATTACAAGATACCCCGAGAATACTTTGTGCCACTGCCTTGTATATCCTTGCCGCAGAAATACCCCTACGGATAATTCCTCGCACTTATCGAGTATCTGCTCATTCCCAGTTGTTCATGTGTTTCGCAAAAGTCTTCGAAATACCATTTGGTCTTCCGAAAATCCTGAGTAGCCTATTGCTCTTGAAATTCTTGCTTGCTTGCATTATGGTTAATCCCATAAGTCTCGTAATCTTATTGGCATCCCTTGTCATTATCATTTTGATTCCATTGATTAAATATGTTGCGAATGCTCGCGATCCTCAATCAGATCCTAGAAATCATCCTTCCAGCTCAGATGTCATTTTAAACATGAGCTGGATCTCGACCAATCAAATTTCCATCGATTGTACCCCTAAGGCTATTCAACTTATCCATCCTTAATCAGAGTGTTTGCTTCTGATCCATTGATTTGGAAATCATAATTCCTTTACATTTGAGCTTTGAGTTAGTTAGTTGTTTCTATAATATGATCTCCTTGCATTCTTCCTTCCTCTAGTTGAGTACCAATGCTCACATCAGATCCCTTGTGGACCACCAGAACCTTTGTTGGATTTTACCCGACAACGTCCTTCATATTCAATCACTTCGGATGTTCTTTCCCCGATACATAATGCCATTGGTAAATCCTATTCCTTGATTTGGCCAACCATGCTCTGCTTTCGAGCTGGTGATATTTACTATTGAAGCTTGTGGTATATGTTGCCACAATGCCCCGATGGGTTGAACCTATGCCTTCCTTAATATGTGTGAACCCGAAAGTTTTCACAAGTTATACTCTTCTGGTATTTTGCTAGATAAAATTTCAACACTACAACTTCATCGAACGCGAGAAGTGAATGAAAGGTTATGCATTGGAGAAGTGGGAGTCGACCTTGAGCCTTTGCGTTCATGCCCATGGACCTGATGTGGAACTTATCATCGAAGCTTCTTGTAATAATAATAATCCCCTTGTTATAAATTCGTCTTGTATCTATGTTTAATCCTTTTCGACCGTGGTTCCGACCATGATTGTTCTTCTTTGATCCCATTTCACGGACAAGTTTAAGCACTTGTCTTCTGTAAAGCAATACCCCAGTCGAACCTCTACTGATCTGTTGTCGAGTATTACCCCATGGTATCTCGATAAAATCATGGAACCATATTACTTCTTATGAGTTCTTCTTCAAGTATTATTTCTCACTGATTCCAATTTTTCCCCGGGTTCTGAGTTGTTAGACACTCAGGGACACCGATAGTGAATCGAGTCCGTAATCCGATTCATTAACTCTAAGTAATTTTTGTTTCTTATGAGTTTAATAATCCTTCAAGTCATTCCTAGCCAGCTCGGTTATATCATTCTCGTGCCGATTTTAACTATACTACCTGGTCCTTAATCCCGGAGCACTACTTTCGACGATGAGCTAAGCTTACGTTGATCTTCCTCATCATATAATTTCGCCTTAAATAGCAAGCTTGATTCTGAGTTTGTGTCGTACCCTTGGTTCCAATAACCTTTTGCTTCATCATTCCTTTGACTTGATGTCATCGCTGATCGATTACATCTTCATGAAATCTCTCAACAAAGGTGTCGTGATCATCGTCAACATTCTAAGCTCTTCCAGGATATCAATGGAATTCATGATGAGAAATACCCTCCTTGCCCTTGATGATTTGTGTTATCATCGACCACTTTATTGCCTTACGTTCAACACAAACTTGTTCGTGCTTGGTGTTATATCTTGAGTTCATTGCTATCCAACAATTGTTCTTCTTTACGTTGGAATATTACCATCTTTTATGTCAAGAATGTCGTGGGAATTTCACCACGTCTTGAGGATCCCTGATACGTAGTGATACTTCTCACCATCTCCATTATTCCTTGTTCTCCTTGTTGTTTCTAAATAGAATACACACAAGTGAACTCTGATGTTTGACTTTATTACTTCCGGCAACCCTATTGCTTTGAAGTGTTGATAGTTCATTCTTAGACTATTGGTTATTGAATCACCATTAACATTGATCATGCTACCTAAGCCCATATTTTGGGTACACCTTTCAACCAATGTTAATTGTGTATGTTTTCCTTGAGCATACCTCATTAAATCATTGATCTGACAAAGGTTAACTCCTTGTTCACATAATTGTGGAAATCCATCTTTTGGGAATTCTCGATGAATTGTTGTTGAGTCCATCAGCCATCTCCTCATTCTCCGAACTCATCATTCGGAACTTGCTTCCATAGTTCATTTCCCGGGAGTCTTGCAACTCCGTCTCATCAAGTTATGTTGCACCCCTTCCTTCTCAGGCATCATGAGTCCGAGGTATCCTGACACCAATCAAAACCGAAACTCGGTAGCATATGATGGATGGGACATTTTCCAAAAGCCGTAACATTGGAATTTGTATAGCCCATTAAGGTGATGTCATGCCTAGCACACCGGGCCAGAGGACCCATTGTTATCGTCTTCCTTTTTAGCAAGTTTAGCCATTTCTTCCATGAGGAAATTTTAAGACTTATTCTATACTGATGGATCCTTTGTGAATCCAAAGTCTGATCTTTACTCCATGGCAATGCTATCTCGAGGCATGTATGTGGTACTCCGATTTTCAATAAGAACATTTGAAGCACAATGCTAAATTTTCTTTATCATTTATCCTAACACCGTTGTATGGGTAATATCATGAGATTCCTCCCCCCTTACCTAAATGGTTTTCTACTTTCTATCCTGTCATGGTGTCACACCCTAGCTAGTTCAAGCATTAGAGTGTGCATCATGTTTATTTTCCTCTTAAATTTGAAATGGGGATGACAGAACCCCCAACACCCCCCCTGGAAACAACTAGGGTTTACTAAAATTATTTTCAATGAACCTGAAATGCCCTTCTAAAAAGTTCACCCTCTTTGTCTTGGGTTAGAACCTCTGGCAAAATTGGTGCACAATTTTCTAGGTCAACAAAAGGTCATTGAATTAAATCATAAGTATTTGAATTTGGGCATTTAAATGCTATAAAATAATTTAAATGCTCAAATAATTCTGGAAATAAATGTTTGCTGTTGGAAATAATCTAAACAGAGCCCACAACTATTTTCAAGATTTTTGGAAACGTTTTAGTATTTTAAATAAAGCCCAACAGTTGCAGTTAAATAAAAAAACAGAAACAAATTTTTTAAAAAAAAGGAGAGAGGGAAGCCCACCTGGGCCTTACCTGTGTTGGCCAGCCCACCTGGCTCGGCCCAGCCGACTGGCCCTGCCAGTCGTCGTCCTCCTCCCGCCAGAAGGACGCGGAGCGCGTGGCCGGCGCCCGCGGCCACACGCCGGCCACCTCCTGCTTCCGCCGACGCCCGGGAGACGTCCAGGCATGCCACGCGACCCCCACGTCCCCCTCTTATCCTCTCGCACTCTCCCCCTCATCTCTCGCACTCTCCCCCGCGATGGCCGAGCGCGTCCCTCGCCGCCGATCGCCGTAGTTGCCACCAGAGCCACTCCCTCGCCCCTCCGACGAGCCCAATCGCTCCGCCTCGTCACCCTGGACCTCTCCGTCGACCCACGCAAGCTCGGAAGACCCCAAGACGATGTGGTGCCCTTCTTCCCCCATCCACGGCCGCCGGACACCATCGTTCGATTCGCCGGCCTCAAGTCCTCCCCGAGCTCACTGACCCCCTCTCCGACCCCGCTGTGAGCTCCTCTTCCTTTTTCCCCAGCTTCCGTGCTCGTTTGGCCTCTGTAGCCGCCATTCCCACCGCACCCGAGAGCTCCCCGCCGGCCATGGCGCCGTCGTGGCCAGAGCCACAGTGGCTCGAGGCCAAGCTCGCCGTTGTGCTCAGCACAGCACCAGGAACCCGTAGCCACCACCAGCTCCTTCTCCCGTGCACCGTAGCCTCGAAACCAACCCCGCCCGAACTCCGGCCGCCGCCACGAGCTCGATTCCGGCGAGCTCGCTCCACCCCAGCTCCTCCCACTTGCCCCACTAGATGCGCGCGAGCCCCAGCTACGCGTAGCACGTCTCCGCCGTCGATTTGGTCACCGAGGGGACCAAATCCGAAGCCCTCCGCCGTCTCGGCCTCGCCGGCGGCTCAACGCCGGCGGGATTAGCCCCGCCGACCAGGGGTTTGACCCCAGTTTGACTCCCCTGAGTCAATGACAAGTGGGCCCCCTCTGTTAACTAAATCAGATTAGTTTTAATAAATAATTAGCTTAATTAACTACTGACATGCGGGACCCACCAGTCAGGTTTGACCTGGACGTCCCCGTTGACCACTGACGTCACCCTGACGTAATGCTGACGCAGTAATTAAATTACTGGAATTATTCTTATACAGGAAATTCCAGAAAATAGTCAAAACTTCTAAAAATCATAGAAAATCAACCATAGCTCCAAATGCAAAGATTTATATATGAAAAATGATCAGAAAAATTCAATCTATCCATCTGTAATGGTTTCATGCATGACAAAACAAGTTTACCTTGCTGTTTAAGCAGAATAAGGAAATGCACTATTAAGGCCATGTTTAATGAGCTAATATTTGAATCTTTGATTCAAATGAGTTCATTCCTTTCTATTATAACTTGCATTAGGCCAAGACACATTCATATTGCCATGTCATAGCATGCATCATATTGTTGCATATCGTCATGTGTTGATTGTGTTCCATGTGTTCTTCGTGGTAGGTTCTGCCTCCGAGGATATTCACGAGTATCCAACTGAAGGGCAGTATCCCACTACCACTCCATCAGGCAAGCAACCATTGATCATTCTGATACAAACCCATGTTCTCACTTCTGCTCTTGTTTACTGCATTAAGACAACGCGATTCAAACTGCTGTGTGCTACGGTAGTTGAACCCTTATCCTCTGCATGACCTGTCATTTCCACAATAACTAGATGAAACCCACTAGCATGTGTAGGAGTTGATTGAGCCATGTATGTGATTCCTACCTTGCTATGCCTGCTATGCTTAGAGTTGTGTCAGGTCTGGTTCATCTGGGTGATGGGCCAGAGTGAAATGCTTATGCCGGTAATGTGAGGGATGTGTTGAACATGTTTTGGTAAAGGTATCGATGAGAGGCCATGTAGGAGTACATGGTGGGTTGTTTCATTGAGGCCGTCCCTAAGAACTGAGATCTGTATGTGTGATTTCAGATTCAGCTACTACCATGCATTGGGATCTTTAATTGACCCTCTCGGCTTCTTAACCACCCTAGTACTCTGTCCAGGAGTTGCAACTAGTTTTTGGTGTTTGTAGGTTATGTGTTGGCGGCCGTGCGTAGCGCTGACCCTAGGGTTGGGCTATGTTGCGGTAGATACACCGTGGCCGGGTATGCCGGGCGCCCGTTAGGCGTCTCGGGACCCTGTTCACATCGTTCGGGGTCCGTATGTGGAAACCTCGGCCGGACTCCCTGCGGATGGAACCTGGATAGGCGATAAACCTGGACTAGAGACTTAAGTGTTTAGGTAGGCCGTGGCTGACACCCTCATTGGGCTTCCGCTTGAAGGTTGCCGAGTACATGTCGTGTAAGCGGCGGTAAGTGGTGAAAGCGTGTATGAAGAAGTACACCCCTGCAGGGTATAAAACTATTCGAATAGCCACGTCCGCGGTAAAGGACTACTTGGTTGCCTATATAGTTCATAGACAAGTTAATGGGTACTAATAAAAGACTCAAGATAAGTGTGAGTACCGAGGATGGCCCTCTCGTAGGATGACGAGGGAGGATCCCCGGTGGAGTATTGTGTTGGTGAGTAGTGGACTCGTGTGCGAAAACTATTTTACTGGTGGAGTTCCATAGGATAGCCTAGCCAAGAGTCAAAGCTGGCTTGCTGCATTAACCCCACCACCTACTTGAGAATAAGCATGTATAGTAGGTTCTGATGTAAGACTTGCTGAGTACCTTTGTACTCATGTTTGCTTAATTACTGTTTTCAGACGACAACACCGCCCCCTCCGATGGGTTCTACGTAGACCTTGATGTCGACGAGTGACTAGCCACCCAGGTGGTGATCCTGGCCATGGAGGGCCCTATGTAGATAGACAGGCTTCGAGAAGCCTTCTTTCTTTATAGAGTCTGTACTCAGACTAGTTGCTTCCGCATGTGCTTGTATGATTGTATGACTTGAGTGTCGGGTCATGTGACCCCTATCTGTATGAACATGTTATGTATGGCTCTCTCGAGCCTTTAAATAAAGTACTTGAGTTGTAGAGTTTTGTTGTGATGCCATGTTGTATGTACTCATATCGGGCATATTGTGTGTATGATTGAAATGCTTGGTTTGAGTGGGATCCGACAATCTAGTTGTTTATCCTTGGCAGCCCTTCTTATGGGGAAATGTAGTCTAGTGTTCCTCGAGCCATAGTAGTCCGCTACAGCCTGGTTCACCGGAGTCCTGCTAGCCCAGCACTACTGCTCAGGACACTTGACTGGCCGGCATGTGTTTCACTTCGTTCCTATGTCTGTCCCTTCAGGGAAATGTCACGCGGTGATATCCGGAGTCCTGCCTAGCCTGCTACAGCCCGGGTTCCCCGGAGTCCTGTTAGCCCAGTGCTACAGCCCAGAATCACTCGCTGATGACCGACATGTTCGATGTGTTTCATGTATGCCTGTCTCCATAGGTCTGTGCCGCTTTGGGTTCATGACTAGCCATGTCGGCCCGGGTTCTCTGTCATATGGATGCTAGCGACACTATCATATACGTGAGCCAAAAGGCGCAAACGGTCCCGGGCCATGGTAAGGCGACACCCGTGGGATACCGTGCGTGAGGCCGCAAAGTGATATGAGGTGTTACCGGCTAGATCGATGTGACTTGGAATCGGGGTCCTGACAGCGTTGGCATCAGAGCCAGACTGCCTGTAGGTTCGTTGAGCCAAACTGGTCGATGTCGAGTCTAGAAATGCTTTAGTTATATGTAGGGGCATTGATTGTGGGAGGGAACGTAAGGCTCTTTTACTCCTTTACCCTATGCCTCTGATCTGAGTCATTCTCTTCTCATTCAACATGGGTTAAGGACTAGGCTCTCTTCTTCTATCAGGTTCACGTGTTACTAATCCGTAGCAGCTTATAGGAATGTTGTTACAAGTCCCAGTTCAGTTTCTATTATTATTAGTATGTTGCTAATTGGATAAGAACCTTGATATGATGTTGTTGTGTGGTATTGCGAACTGTTATGGATGTCTCAAATCTTTTTCTGAGCATTTACAACTGTTATGCTGTCTAATTTTCCCTAGAAATTCTAATGTCTTTGCATTGTGGTTGTGCTTTCAGATGGCCAACTGTGTTCAAAACCAAGTGGTTCGCCTGACCCGGTGCCTCGACGTGCCCGGTCATACTGCTATGTTAGTCCGGGTAATGATCGAGACAGGTTACCGTTGGTATCCCGAATACACCGTCGAAGAGCAATTCCGAGACTTTAATCAAAGCCAATATTTCTGCACCGTCAGGATATTTCCTTCTTATCCTGGATCTACCGAGCCCCTTCACTGTTCCTATGGACTGGGGGTTACTGTTGAGATGGCTGTGCAGGATGCTGCCTATTCCATGATGACCATTATGCGAGTCCGGACTGGCCTGCTTCGGAACACCAACTTCCGTTACATGCCAGCTTCACTTCCGGGAGCGCAAGGGTATCTTCAGGCTATCTATGCTGACTCCACTCAGGAGGACTCATTAACTCATACCACTGCTAAGGTGCTCGAAGATAAGGACCGAGAGAATCGGGCCTTGAGGCTGGAGCTTTTCAATACCCGTGCTGATCATTGGGCCACATTGACTCGGTTTGCACCTGCGGTGCAAGCTGGATGTATGGATACAAGGGATCTGTATCCTGTGAGATCTGCTCTGCCAGACATGGTGGATTGGCGTGATGTGGGAGGCATCACCCCACCCCGTGGTCCCCGCAGGCCACCGTTTGTTGGTCCAAGACCTCATCCTAGCCCCTATGGTCCACAGGCTCCTCAGGACCGTCTGTTCCCGGATGGTCACGTTGAACTTCCAGGCTACGGAGGTGACTTCTATGAGGACTACTACGGAGCTGTCTGAGTTAGTAGTAGTACCACTAGTATTGTAGTAGTTGTATCTCCACTGTCCTGCGTGACTTGTGGAATACGACTTAGTGTGTAGTCAATTTCAGAGGTGTAGAAAAATAATGTATAGGAGCTTGGAATGCCTCCGATGAGATGTAACGTCTTTCATCATAGTTGTACTGTAGCCTGGGCTTGTACTAAACTATGTATGATGTGTATGACCGTTGGTATATATATGGCAGTTTTATATTACCATGACATACGGATGAACATCTCTGCATTCCGTGTTATCCATTACATACTGCACTTCCTTGCTAAGTTTGAGCCATCCTTATCTAAACCATTGTCTTGTTTTCTCCTAGGATGGTCAACACCCGCAGCAACCCTGCTGCCTCGGAGCAGGGGGAAGCCAGTGCAGCTAGGGGTGAAAATCTGCCTCACCCGCCTTCTCTGGCCGAAGTAATGCTGGAGGCGGAAAGAAACAAGCGTGAGACTAACCGCCTACTAGAGCGGATTGAGCAGAACACTGCACGCCACCCGCGAAATGACTTGGTGTCGATCAATGACTTTATCAAGCTGTACCCACCAAAGTTTAACCATTCCGTCAAACCCCTCGACGCGGATGACTGGCTTCGCAGCATTACCCACAAGCTACGTTCTGCCAACGTAGCCGAAGCCGACAAGGCTACCTATGCTGCCTATCACCTCGAAGGCCCTGCTAGCCTTTGGTGGGAAAACTTCGAAGCTATGCGCCCGGTCGGCCAAATCACTACTTGGGCTGAATTCAGTGAGGCTTTCCGTGAGCATCACATTCCGGAAGGTCTCATGGATCGCAAGAGGGAGGAGTTCTGCAATTTCACCCAGGGAAGACTGACTGTGGATGCTTATAGTCGTGAATTTGGAAATCTGGCATGCTATGCTCCCAAAAAGGTATCTACTGACGCTAAGAAGCAAGCAAGGTTCCGCAAGGGACTTAGCCCTGAGCTTCGCCGCGATCTTCGTCTGCATGAGTGCACCTCCTTTCAGAAGTTGGTCAATAAAGCCATCAGTGTTGAGACAGGCCAGACTGATTATGACGCTTCACGCAAGCACTCCCGTGACTTTGGCTCTTCATCCGGCTCTGGAGCTCAGAAGCGCCGGGTGTGGATCCCAAGCACGGCACTGCCACCCAGGTTCATCCCGAGGCCATCCTTTGAGGTGCCTCGTCCCAACCAGCAATTTGCACCGCCCAAGCCCTATGGTGGCCCCGCTGCTAATGCTGCTCCACGCCCCAATGTGGTGACATGCTTTAAGTGTAGAGAGCCGGGTCACTATAGCCGAGAGTGTCCCCAGAACAACAACCCCAATCAAACTGGAAAGTCCGTTGGCCGTGGTAAGCCCGCGGGAAAAACATTCTACGCCAAGCCGGACACCACTGCACGTGGCCATGTCAACTATGTTTCAGCCGAGGAGGCTCATGAGGATCCCAACGTCGTCCTTGGTACGCTCCTTGTTAACTGCCATCCGGCATCTGTTCTTTTCGATACTGGAGGATCTCATTCATTCATATCCGAGAACTATGCTCGATTGCACAACATGACATTCTGTGACATGCCCTCTACCATGGAAATTCAAACTCCTGGCTCTAGATGGCAAACTTCTAGAGTAAGTCATGGGAACGAAATCCTTGTCGATAGACTTGTCTTCCTTGCATCCTTAATAGCTCTCAAGTCCTCGGACATAAACATCATCTTGGGTATGGACTGGATGTCAGCTCATTATGCTAAGATTGATTGTGCCACTAGAACCGTTCAACTTGCTCACCCATCGGGCAAGACAGTCAATGTCTTAACTAGAGTGGCCAAGCGCCAGCTTTACTCTTTAAATGCCAACCCCCTTCCAGACCTTGAGGATGTTCCGGTAGTCCGAGACTTTCCGGATGTCTTTCCAGAAGAACTGCCAGGTGTTCCACCTGACAGGGATGTCGAGTTTGTGATAGACCTTGTTCCAGGAACCGTTCCAATTTCTAGAAGACCCTACAAGATGGCACCCTTAGAACTAGCCAAGCTTAAGAACCAACTCGATGAGTCCTTGAAAAAGGGTTTCATCCATCCTAGTTCCTCTCCTTGGGCTTGCCCCGTCCTCTTCGTTAAGAAGAAGGATGGAACCGATCGAATGGTTGTGGATTACCGACCTGTCAACTTGGTCACCATCAAGAACAAATATCCGCTTCCCAGGATCAACGATCTGTATGATCAGCTCGCTGGATCCTCAGTCTTTTCCAAGATGGATTTGAGGTTGGGCTACCATCAAATCAAAATCAGAAACGGGGACATTCCCAAAACGGCCTTTGTTACTCATTATGGCCAATACGAGTACACCGTCATGTCCTTCGGTTTAACCAATGCCCCAGCCACCTTCTCGCGGTTAATGAACTCGGTTTTCATGGAGTACTTGGATAAATTTGTCGTAGTATACCTCGATGACATACTCATCTACTCCAAGAATGAAGAGGAACAAGCCGAACATCTAAGGCTGGTATTGATGAAACTTCGAGAGCATCGCCTTTATGCCAAATTCTCCAAGTGTGAATTTTGGTTGCCAGAGGTGACCTATCTAGGCCATGTAATCTCTAGCAAGGGTATTGTTGTCAATCCCGAGCGAGTTCAAGCCATCCTTGATTGGACTCCACCTGAGACGGTCAAGCAAGTTCGGAGTTTCCTTGGCTTAGCGAGCTACTGCCGCCGCTTCGTCGAGAATTTCTCCAAGGTTGCTAAACCTCTAACTGAACTCCTCAAGAAAGATAAAAAGTTCGAGTGGACTCCACAGTGCGAGTTCAGCTTTCAGGAACTGAAAAAACGCCTGACATCTGCTCCCGTACTGGTACCACCAGATTTCTCCAAGGACTTTATTATCTACTGTGACGCCTCGTGACAAGGACTAGGTTGCATACTCATGCAGGATCGTCAGGTAATTGCCTATGCTTCACGGCAATTACACCCACATGAGGAAAATTATCCCACACATGATCTAGAGCTTGCAGCTGTAGTCCATGCACTTAAAACTTGGCGACATTACCTTCTTGGTAATCGTTGCGAGATCTTCACCGATCACCAAAGTTTGAAATATATCTTCACCCAACCAGATTTGAATCTCAGGCAAAGACATTGGGTTGAGTTGATCTCGGATTACGACCAAGGAATAACTTACACCCCGGGCAAAGCCAATGTCATGGCTGATGCACTAAGCCGTAAATCCTATTGTAACAAGCTGATGTTACAACAGAGTCAACCATTTATCCATGAGGAATTTCGTAAGCTCAATCTTCACATTGTTCCTCGAGGATTCCTATCCACCCTGGTGGCGAAACCTACCCTTATGGATCAAATCATAACCGCTCAGCGGTATGATAAGGGCATATCCCGGATTAAGAAAAACATCGCTAGCGGAGTTGCTAAATGTTTCTCCATGGATGAGCGAGGTGCTGTCTTCTTCGAGAACCGTTTGGTGGTTCCCAAGAAACAACATCTGCGCCAGTTGATCCTTAAGGAAGCTCATGAATCCCCTCTCACCATTCATCCCGGTAGTACTAAGATGTATCAAGACCTACGCCAGAGGTTTTGGTGGACTAGGATGAAGAGAGAAATCGCTCAATACATTGCTAATTGCGACGTTTGTCGTCGTGTTAAAGCAGAGCATCAACGGCCTGCTGGCACCCTTCAACCTTTGGCTATTCCCGAATGGAAATGGGATAAAATCAGTATGGATTTCATCACTGGGTTTCCCAGGACCAAGACAGGGAATAATGCCATCTTCGTCGTGATCGACCGTCTTTCCAAAGTAGCCCACTTTCTACCTGTTCATGAGAGTATCACCGCTAGCCAGCTAGCCGATTTATACATCTCCCGAATAGTGTCTCTTCATGGTGTTCCATTAGAAACTAACTCAGAGCGTGGGAGTCTCTTCACCTCTCGATTTTGGGAAAGTTTCCAAAATGCTATGGGAACTCGTCTCTCCTTTAGCACCGCCTTCCATCCTTAATCAAGTGGTCAAGTAGAACGAGTCAATCAAATTCTGGAAGATATGCTCCGAGCTTCTGTCATCTCGTTCGGAATGAGTTGGGAGAAATGCCTTCCATTTGCGGAGTTTGCTTATAACAATAGTTACCAAGCCAGCTTAGGCAAGGCTCCTTTCGAAGTTCTCTATGGACGAAAATGTCGAACGCCTCTTAACTGGTCAGAAACCGGGGAAAGACAACTCTTTGGCCCGGATATGATTCAGGAAGCAGAAGAGCAGGTTCGCGTTATTCATGAGAAAATGAAAACAGCCCAATCTCGTCAAAAGAGTCAATATGATCGTAAACATAAGCCTATGACTTATGAAGTCGACGAGAAGGCTTACCTTCGGGTTACTCCGTTAAAGGGAACCCATCGTTTCGGTATCAAAGGCAAATTGGCTCCTCGTTACATTGGACCCTTTCGCATTCTTGCCAAACGAGGAGAAGTTGCCTACCAATTGGAACTACCTCCGCATCTTTCCAGAGTTCATGACGTCTTCCACGTTTCTCAACTCAGGCGTGGCTTCGCGGATCCCATCCGTGGAGTGGACCACGAAACGCTTGATCCACAAGATAACCTCTCCTATCGAGAATATCCCGTTCGTATTCTTGATCAAGCCGAGCGTACCACTCGACGTCATAATATCAAGTTTCTCAAGGTTCAATGGTCACACCATTCCGAGAAAGAAGCCACTTGGGAAAGGGAGGATCGTCTTCGACTCGAGTACCCCACCTTCTTTCCGGAGAATCCTAAATCTCGGGACGAGATTCTTTTGAGTGGGGGTGAGTTGTCACACCCTAGCTAGTTCAAGCATTAGAGTGTGCATCATGTTTATTTTCCTCTTAAATTTGAAATGGGGATGACAGAACCCCCAACACCCCCCTAGAAACAACTAGGGTTTACTAAAATTATTTTCTATGAACCTGAAATGCCCTTCTAAAAAGTTCACCCTCTTTGTCTTGGGTTAGAACCTCTGGCAAAACTGGTGCACAATTTTCTAGGTCAACAAAAGGTCATTGAATTAAATCATAAGTATTTGAATTTGGGCATTTAAATGCTATAAAATAATTTAAATGCTCAAATAATTCTGGAAATAAATGTTTGCTGTTGGAAATAATCTAAACAGAGCCCACAACTATTCTCAGGATTTTTGGAAACGTTTTAGTATTTTAAATAAAGCCCAACAGTTGCAGTTAAATAAAAAAACAGAAACAAATTTAAAAAAAAGGAGAGAGGGAAGCCCACCTAGGCCTTACCTGTGCTGGCCAGCCCACCTGGCTCGGCCCAGCCGACTGGCCCTGCCAGTCGTCGTCCTCCTCCCGCCAGAAGGACGCGGAGCGCGTGGCCGGCGCCCGCGGCCACACGCCGGCCACCTCCTGCTTCCGCCGACGCCCGGGAGACGTCCAGGCATGCCACGCGACCCCCACGTCCCCCTCTTATCCTCTCGCACTCTCCCCCTCGTCTCTCGCACTCTCCCCCGCGATGGCCGAGCGCGTCCCTCGCCGCCGATCGCCGTAGTTGCCACCAGAGCCACTCCCTCGCCCCTCCGACGAGCCCAATCGCTCCGCCTCGTCACCCTGGACCTCTCCGTCGACCCACGCAAGCTCGGAAGACCCCAAGACGATGTGGTGCCCTTCTTCCCCGTCCACGGCCGCTGGACGCCGTCGTTCGATTCGCCGGCCTCAAGTCCTCCCCGAGCTCGCTGACCCCGTCTCCGACCCCGCTGTGAGCTCCTCTTCCTTTTTCCCTAGCTTCCGTGCTCGTTTGGCCTCTGTAGCCGCCATTCCCACCGCACCCGAGAGCTCCCCGCCGCCGACCATGGTGCCGTCGTGGCTAGAGCCACAGTGGCTCGAGGCCAAGCTCGCCGTTGTGCTCAGCACAGCACCAGGAACCCGTAGCCACCACCAGCTCCTTCTCCCGTGCACCGTAGCCTCGAAACCAACCCCGCCCGAAGTCTGGCCGCCGCCACGAGCTCGATTCCGGCGAGCTCGCTCCACCCCAGCTCCTCCCACTTGCCCCACTAGATGCGCGCGAGCCCCAGCTACGCGTAGCACGTCTCCGCCGTCGATTTGGTCACCAGGGGACCAAATCCGAAGCCCTCCGCCGTCTCGGCCTCGCCGGCGGCTCAACGCCGGCGGGATTAGCCCCGCCGACCAGGGGTTTGACCCCAGTTTGACTCCCCTGAGTCAATGACAAGTGGGCCCCCTCTGTTAACTAAATCAGATTAGTTTTAATTAAAAATAATTAGCTTAATTAACTACTGACATGCGGGACCCACCAGTCAGGTTTGACCTGGACGTCCCCGTTGACCACTGACGTCACCCTGACGTAATGCTGACGCAGTAATTCAATTACTGGAATTATTCTTATACAGGAAATTCCAGAAAATAGTCAAAACTTCTAAAAATCATAGAAAATCAACCATAGCTCCAAATGCAAAGATTTATATATGAAAAATGATCAGAAAAATTCAATCTATCCATCTGTAATGGTTCCATGCATGACAAAACAAGTTTACCTTTCTGTTTAAGCAGAATAAGGAAATGCACTATTAAGGCCATGTTTAATGAGCTAATATTTGAATCTTTGATTCAAATGAGTTCATTCCTTTCTATTATAACTTGCATTAGGCCAAGACACATTCATATTGCCATGTCATAGCATGCATCATATTGTTGCATATCGTCATGTGTTGATTATGTTCCAATGTGTTCTTCGTGGTAGGTTCTGCCTCCGAGGATATTCACGAGTATCCAACTGAAGGGCAGTATCCCACTACCACTCCATCAGGCAAGCAACCATTGATCATTCCGATACAAACCCATGTTCTCGCTTCTGCTCTTGTTTACTGCATTAAGACAACGCGATTCAAACTGCTGTGTGCTACGGTAGTTGAACCCTTATCCTCTGCATGACCTGTCATTGCCACAGTAACTAGATGAAACCCACTAGCATGTGTAGGAGTTGATTGAGCCATGTATGTGATTCCTACCTTGCTGTGCCTGCTATGCTTAGAGTTGTGTCAGGTCTGGTTCATCTGGGTGATGGGCCAGAGTGAAATGCTTATGCCGGTAATGTGAGGGATGTGTTGAACATGTTTTGGTAAAGGTATCGGTGAGAGGCCATGTAGGAGTACATGGTGGGTTGTTTCATTGAGGCCGTCCCTAAGAACTGAGATCTGTATGTGTGATTTAAGATTTAGCTACTACCATGCATTGGGATCCTTAATTGACCCTCTCGGCTTCTTAACCACCCTAGTACTCTGTCCAGGAGTTCCAACTAGTTTCTGGTGTTTGTAGGTTATGTGTTGGCGGCCGTGCGTAGCGCTGACCCTAGGGGTGGGCTATGTTGCGGTAGATACACCGTGGCCGGGTATGCCGGGCGCCCGTTAGGCGTCTCGGGACCCTGTTCACATCGTTCGGGGCCGTATGTGGAAACCTCGGCCGGACTCCCTGCGGATGGAACCTGGATAGGCGATAAACCTGGACTAGAGACTTAAGTGTTTAGGTAGGCCGTGGCCGACACCCTCGCTGGGCTTCCGCTTGAAGGTTGCCGAGTACATGTCGTGTAAGCGGCGGTAAGTGGTGAAAGCGTGTATGAAGAAGTACACCCCTGCAGGGTATAAAACTATTCGAATAGTCGCGTCCGCGGTAAAGGACTACTTGGTTGCCTATACAGTTCATAGACAAGTTAATGGGTACTAATAAAAGACTCAAGATAAGTGTGACTACCGAGGATGGCCCTCTCGTAGGATGACGAGGGAGGATCCCCGGTGGAGTATTGTGTTGGTGAGTAGTGGACTCGTGTGCAAAAACTATTTTACTGGTGGAGTTCCATAGGATAGCCTAGCCAATAGTCAAAGCTGGCTTGCTGCATTAACCCCACCACCTACTTGAGAATAAGCATGTATAGTAGGTTCTGATGTAAGACTTGCTGAGTACATTTGTACTCATGTTTGCTTAATTACTGTTTTCAGACGACAACACCGCCCCCTCCGATGGGTTCTACGTAGACCTTGATGTCGATGAGTGACTAGCCACCCAGGTGGTGATCCTGGCCATGGAGGGCCCTATGTAGATAGACAGGCTCCGAGAAGCCTTCTTTCTTTCTAGAGTCTGTACTTGGACTAGTTGCTTCCGCATGTGCTTGTATGATTGTATGACTTGAGTGTCGGGTCATGTGACCCCTGTCTGTATGAACATGTTATGTATGGCTCTCTGGAGCCTTTAAATAAAGTACTTGAGTTGTAGAGTTTTGTTGTGATGCCATGTTGTATGTTCTCATATCGGGCATATTGTGTGTATGATTGAAATGCTTGGTTTGAGTGGGATCCGACAATCTAGTTGTTTATCCTTGGCAGCCCTTCTTATGGGGAAATGTAGTCTAGTGTTCCTCGAGCCATAGTAGTCCGCTACAGCCTGGTTCACCGGAGTCCTGCTAGCCCAGCACTACTGCTCAGGACACTTGACTGGCCGGCATGTGTTTCACTTCGTTCCTATGTCTGTCCCTTCAGGGAAATGTCACGCGGTGATATCCGGAGTCCTGCCTAGCCTGCTACAGCCCGGGTTCCCTGGAGTCCTGTTAGCCCAATGCTACAGCCCAGAATCACTCGCTGATGACCGACATGTTCGATGTGTTTCATGTATGCCTGTCTCCATAGGTCTGTGCCGCTTTGGGTTCACGACTAGCCATGTCGGCCCGGGTTCTCTGTCATATGGATGCTAGTGACACTATCATATACGTGAGCCAAAAGGCGCAAACGGTCCCGGGCCATGGTAAGGCGACACCCGTGGGATACCGTGCGTGAGGCCGCAAAGTGATATGAGGTGTTACCGGCTAGATCGATGTGACTTGGAATCGGGGTCCTGACACATGGATATCATGCTCTGCTTGTCCTTGGGAAGGATATAACCCTGAATTATTTGTTTAATCACATTTTCCTTTCCATTGTTTTGTTTAACCTTCTTGAGGTTTATATGATCTACGCAGTAATCAGTCACTGCTTTTGTAAGCACCTCGGTGTACAACTCTGTCAGTAAGAACCTTTTACTATTGTTGATGACATTCCGGTAGCCACCGATGGACAAGAACCTTGCCTATTGGTCCGCCTCGTTCAACGAGCATGAAAAATGGTTCTGTTTGTCCCTCGCCCTTGGTACCAACGTTGTTGCCAACATAACCGACAGGCTACCCTCTGACATGTCTTGCTATCATGACCGTGTAAGATGCCAACGGCCTTTCTACTTTGAAGCGACATGATGGGCCCATAACCCACAGTTCCACATAATCGAAACCTGACTCTCCTGTAGACCCTATTGCCAAAGATATTACTTGAGCTTGACTTCATATGTAAATCACGGGCCACCTGCCTAGTAATCTATTCTAGTATCAGACGCAATACTTATTCGCATTGCCCTGAAACCCTTTCACCTTTTGACTATGCATAGAACGATTGCCTGGCTGCTTGAAACTTCTTATTGTACCTTCGTACTTTACTCTCGATGTGTTTTATCTGTTCAACTCTGAGAGGTACTCATATGCTCATTCATGGGTTAATCCCAGATTATTACCCTTATAGCATTCTGTCGTTGCCGATCTGCCCCATTACCTATTCATAAGTACGATGGAACCCCCGAAGAAAGGATGATGACTTCATAATGATGACCTGGAGCATAGAAATGAAGACCTCAACATAGTGGATCGACCTCTTCGAGAAGAGCAACCAAGACCGAGAAGACTCGTTAGAATTTCGTAACCATAACTTACCCCTTACTCCACCTCTTAAATCTCGGGACGAGATTTCTTGTAGTGGAGGCGAGTAGTGACGCTCAGATAATTAAGCTATACCACCCCCTGCTAATGATGCCACATCACTTCAATTACTGTTGCTAATCTCGCGTTAGTTCGAAATCGAGCAAACAATAAAAGTTTTCAAATGTTTAAACTAAAATGTTCGGAGTGAACCAAATGTTGCATAGGTAATTATGGTGGAGAAACGACACCTTTATAAAATATTTAAATACTATTAGATGAATAAAACAGTAGCAAAAACTATTATTTAGTTACTTTTAAATATTAATTAATTATGAAACTAGTTTAGTTTGGGTAACAATTTAATGTGGCAGTGACATATTTGGTAACATAAATTAGGTGCCATTTTGGTACTTTGCTAAAACAAAAATAAAAGGAAACTAAAAGAAAATAGTAAAGAAAAGAATAAATAAAAAGAAAGGCAAAAAAACAGAAAAGCACCCCCCACTATTTCCCCTGGGTGGCGGCCCACCAAGCCGGCCCACGCCGCCGTGGGGATAAGACCGAGTCCCCCTCCCCTCTCCTCGTGAGCACCCGAGAGATTTTTCCCTCCCCCTTGCTCGTTCCCCTCCCCCTCATACGCTCGCACGAACACCACCATCGTCCTGTCGCCGTCGCCAGCGTGGCCACCGGCCTCCACATGCCGTCATCAGAAGTCCAGGAGGCGCACCAACGTCACCTTCGTCTTCTACGTCGCCCGCACAGAACCGCCCCCCTCCGCCTCGGCCGCCACCACCACCTCGCCGCTCCCGCAACCTCCGGCGCCGCCCTGACCACCCCCTGGCTTCCTCGACCGCGCCCACGAGCTCTCCGTGAGTTCCTACCCCAAATCCCCCTCTCCCCTACGTTGATACGTGTTTGTAGTCGCCGTCCCCGCGAACTTCATCGCCATGGCCGTGCCGGAGTTCTGCATCCGCGCGCCCTGCTGCCGTCGCGCGCTCGTCCGCCCTCGCAGCGCGCCCGCACACCCGCTCACTCATGACGCTACCCCGCCCGTGTCCAACCTGCACCCGCACTCCCCATTATCGGCCGTGGAGTCCGGCCCGCGGCCGCTCGCACCGGCTGCCGCCGGTGGACGCTGTTGCCCTGCCCGCAGCTGCGCCCCGCTGCTGCCTGCACCCACCTCCGCCCTGCCGCTTCCGCCGTGCGCTCTCCCGACACTGTCGCCATGCGTCGCTGCTCCTGGATCTGCTCTGCTGTTGAACTGCTGCTTCAGCGCTACGCTGCTACCTAGCGCAGTTGCTTCCTGCTGCCACCCGCGACTGGCCGCGCCCGCCTCCGCCTGACCTCGCCGGCGGCGACGAGCATCCGGTTAATACAATTATAGCATGAACAATAGACAATTATCATGAACAAGGAAATACAATAATAACCATTTTATTATTGCCTCTAGGGCATATTTCCAACAGTCTCCCACTTGCACTAGAGTCAATAATCTAATTTACATCGCTATGTGATTGTAATGAATCCAACACCCATGGGGTCTGTTCATATCTTGCTTGTGCGAGAGGTTTATTAGTCAATGGGTCTGAACCTTTCAGATCCATGTGTGCTTTGCAAATCTCTATGTCATCTTGTAGATGCAGCTACCACGCGCTACTTTGAGCTATTCCAAATAAATTCTCTACTATACGAATCCGGTTTACTACTCAGAGTCATCCGGATTAGTGTCAAAGTTTGCATCGACGTAACCCTTTACGACGAACTCTTTTACCACCTCCATAATCGAGAAAATTCCTTAGTCCACTAGTTACTAAGGATAAGTTCGACTGCTGCCATGTGATCCATTCCTGGATCACTCTTGTACCCCTTGACTGACTCATGGCAAGGCACACTTCAGGTGCGGTACACAGCATAGCATACTGTAGAGCCTACGTCTAAAGCATAGGGGACGACCTTCGTCCTTCCTCTCTCTTCTGCCGTGGTCAGGTCTTGAGTCTTACTCAATGCTCATACCTTGTAACACAGCCAAGAACTTCGTTGATCTATTTTGAACTCCTTCAAAATTTTGTCACGGTATGTATTCATTTGAAACTACTATTAAGAGTTTTTGATCTATCCTTATAGATCTTGATGCTCAATGTTCATGTAGCTTAATCTAGGTTTTCCATTGAAAAACACTTTTCAAATAACCCTGTATGCTTTCCAGAAATTCTACATCATTTCTGATCAACAATATTTTAACAACATATACTCATCAAAAATTCTATAGTGCTCCCACTCACTTCTTTGGAAATACAAGTTTCTCATAAACTTTGTATAAACCCAAAATCTTTGATCATCTCATCAAAGCGTACATTCCAATTCCGATATGCTTACTTCAGTCCTTAGAAGGATTGTTGGAGCTTTGCATACTTTTTAGAATCTTTCAGGATTGACAAAACCTTCTGGTTGTATCACATACAACCTTTCCTCAAGAAAAATGTCGAGGAAACAATGTTTTGACATCCTATCTGCAAGATTTCATAAATAATCCAGTAACTGCTAACATAATTCCAACAGACTCTTAGCATCGCTACGAGTGAGAAAGTCTCATCGTAGTCAACTCCTTGAACTCGTCGGGAAACATCTTAACGACAAGTCGAGCTTTCTTAATGGTGACACTTACCATCATTGTCTGTCTTCCTTTTAAAATCCATCTGCACCCAACAGCCTTACGACCATCAAGTAGTTCTTTCAAAGTCTATACTTTGTTTTATACATGGATCCTCTCTCAGATTTTATGGCCTCGAGCCATTCATCGGAATCTGGGCCCACCATCGCTTCTCCATAGCTCATAGGTTCATTGTTGTCTAGCAACATGACTTCCAAGATAGGATTACGTACCACTCTGAAGTAGTATGCATCCTTGTCGACCTATGAGGTTTGGTAGTGACATGATCCGAAGTTTCATGATCACTATCATAAGCTTCCACTTTAATTGGTGTAGGTGCCACAGGAACAACTTCCTGTGCCCTGCTACACACTAGTTGAAGTGACGGTTCAGTGACCTCATCAAGTCTCCACCATCCTCCCACTCAATTCTTTCGAGAGAAACTTTTCCTCGAGAAAGGACCCATTTCTAGAAACAATCACTTTTGCTTCCGGATCTGAAATAGGAGGTATACCCAACTATTTTTGGGTATTCTATGAAGATGCATTTATGCGCTTTGGGTTCGAGCTTATCAGCCTGAAACTTTTTCACATAAGCATCGCAGCCCCAAACTTTTAAGAAACGACAGCTTAGGTTTCTCTAAACCATAGTTCATACGGTGTCGTCTCAATGGAACTGTGTGGTGCCCTATTTAAAGTGAATGTGGTTGTCTCTAATGCCTAACCCATAAACGATAGTGGTAATTCGATAAGAGACATCATGGTATGCACCATATCCAATAGGGTGCAGTTATGATGTTCGGACACACCATCACACTATGGTGGTCCAGGCGGTATTAGTTCTGAAACAATTTCCACAATGTCTTAATTGTGTGCCAAACTCGTAACTCAGATATTCATCTCTATGATCATATCATAGACATTTTATCCTCTTGTCAAGACGATCTTCAACTTCACTCTGAAATTACTTCAACCTTTCAATAATTTAGACTTGTGTTTCATCAAGTAAATATACTCAGCATCTACTCAAATCATCTATGAAGTAAGAACATAACGATATCCACTGCGTGCCTCAGCACTCATTGGACTGCACACATCAAAATGTATTACTTCCAACAAGTTGCTTTCTTGTTCCATCTTACTGAAAACGAGGTCTTTTAGTCATCTTGCCCATGTGGTATGATTTGCATGTCTCAAGTGATTCAAAAACAAGTGAGTCCAAAGATCCATCTGTATGGAGTTTCTTCATGCATATCTACCAATAGACATGGTTCACATGTCTCAATCTTTTCAAAACGAGTGAGTCCAAAGATCCATCAACATGGAGCTTCTTCATGCGTTTTATACCAACATGACTCAAATGGCAGTGCCACAAGTATGTGGTACTATCATTACTATCTTTTGGCATGAACATGTGTATCACTACGATCGAGATTCAATAAACCATTCATTTTTCGGTGCAAGACCATTGAAGGTATTATTCAAATAAACAGAGTAACCATTATTCTCCTTAAATGAATAACCGTATTGCGATAAACATAATCCAATCATGTCTATGCTCAATGCAAACACCAAACTCGATGGTAGAGGGAGCGTGCGATGTTTGATCACATCAACCTTGGAAACACTTCCAACACATATCGTCATCTCACCTTCCGCTAGTCTCCGCTTATTCCATAGCCTTTTATTTCGAGTTACAACACTTAGCAACTGAACCGGTATTTTAATACCCTGGTGCTACTAGGAGTACTAGTAAAGTACACATTAATATAACGTATTTCCAAAATACTTCTGTCGACCTTGCCAGCCTTCTCATGTACCAAGTATCTAGGGTAGTTCTGCTTCAGTGACCGTTCCCCTCATTACAGAAGCACTTAGTCTCAGGTTTGGTTCAACCTTGGGTTTCTTCACTAGAGCAGCAGCTGATTTGCCGTCTCATGAAGTATCCCTTCTTTCCCTTGCCCTTCTTGAAACTAGTGGTTTAACCATCAACAATTGATGCTCCTACTTGATTTCTACTTTCGCGGTGTCAAACATCGCGAGTTGCTCAAGGATCATCATGTCTATCCCTGATATGTTATAGTTCATCACGAAGCTCTAGTAGCTTGGTGGCAGTGACTATGGAGAATCATCACTATCTCATCTAGAAGATTAACTCCCACTCGATTCAAGCGATTGTAGTACTCAGACAATCTGAGCACATGCTCAACGATTGAGCTTTTCTCCCTTAGTTTGCAGGCTTAAGAAACTTGTCAGAGGTCTCATACCTCTTGACGTGGGCACTAGTCTGAAATCCCAATTTCAGTCTTTGGAACATCTCATATGTTCTACGACGTTTCAAAACGTCTTTGGTGCCACAATTCTAAACCGTTAGCATTACGCATTGAACTATCATGTAGTCATCAAAACATGTATGTCAGATGTTTCGCAACATCTACAGACGATGCTTGAGGTTCAACACACTGAGCGGTACATTAAGGACATAACCCTTCTGTGCAGCAATGAGTTCAATCCTTAGTTCACGGACCTAGTCCACATAATTGCTACTGTCAACTCTCAACTAAATTTTCTCTAGGAACATATCTAAAACAGTAGAACCAAAGCATGAGCTACGACATAATTTGCAAAGACCTTTTGACTATGTTCATGATAATTAAGTTCATCTAATCAAATTATTCAATGAACTCCCACTTAGATAGACATCCCTCTAGTCATCTAAGTGATACATGATCCGAGTCAACTAGGCCGTGTTCGATCATCACATGAAACGGACTAGTCATCATCGGTGAACATCTTCATGTTGATCGTATCCACTATACGACTCATGTTCGACCTTTCGGTCTTCCGTGTTCCGAGGCCATGTCTGTACATGCTAGGCTCGTCAAGTTAACCTAAGTGTATTGTGTGTGTAAATCTGGCTTACACCCGTTGTATGCGAACATTAGAACCTATCACACCCGATCATCACGTGGTGCTTCGGAACAACGGACCTTAGCAACGGTGCACAGTTAGGGGGAACACTTTCTTGAAATTATTGCGAGGGATCATCTTATTTATGCTACCGTCGTTCTAAGCAAATAAGATGTAAACATGACAAACATCACATGCAAATCATAAAGTGACATGATATGGCCAATATCATCTTGCGCCTTTGATCTCCATCTTCGAGGCGCGGCATGAACACCATCGTCACCGGCATGACACCATGATCTCCATCATCATGATCTCCATCATCGTGTCTTCATGAAGTTGCCTCGCCAACTATTACTTCGACTACTATGGCTAACGGTTAGCAATAAAGTAAAGTAATTACATGGCATTTTTCATTGACACGCATGTCATAAATAAATTAAGACAACTCCTATGGCTCCTGTCGGTTGTCATACTCATCGACATGCAAGTCGTGATTCCTATTACAAGAACATGATCAATCTCATACATCACATATATCATTCATCACATCCTTTTGGCCATATCACATCACATAGCATACCCTGCAAAAACAAGTTAGACGTCCTCTAATTATTGTTGCATGTTTTATGTGGCTGCTATGGGTTTCTAGCAAGAACGTTTCTTACCTACGCAAAACCACAATGGTGATATGCCAATTGCTATTTACCCTTCATAAGGACCCTTTTCATCGAATCCGATCCGACTAAAGTGGGAGAGACAGACACCTGCCAGCCACCTTATGCATCAAGTGCATGTCAGTCGGTGGAACCTGTCTCACGGAAGCGTACGTGTAAGGTCGGTCCGGGCCGCTTCATCCCACAATGCCGCCGGATCAAGATAAGACTAGTAATAGTAAGCAAATTGAACAAATCATCGCCCACAACTGCTTTGTGTTCTACTCGTGCATAGAACCTACGCATAGACCTAGCTCATGATGCCACTGTTGGGGATCGTAGCAGAAATTCAAAAAATTTCCTACGTGTCACCAAGATCAATCTAGGAGATACTAGCAATGAGAGAGAGGGAGTGCATCTTCATACCCTTGAAGATCGCTAAGCGGAAGCGTTACAAGAACGCGGTTGGTGGAGTCATACACGCAGCGATTCAGATCGCGGTCGATTCCGATCTAAGCGCCGAACAACGGCGTCTCCGCGTTCAACACACGTACAGCCCGGTGACGTCTCCCATGCCTTGATCCAACAAGGAGAGAGGGAGAGGTTGGGGAAGACTCCGTCCAGCAGCAGCACGACGGCGTGGTGATGGTGGAGGAGCGCGGTACTCCAGCAGGGCTTCGCCAAGCACTACGAGGAGGGAGAGAGGTAGGGCTGCGCCTTGGGAGAGAGAGACTCGCGTGTTGTGCAGCCCCAAAACCTCCACTATATATAGGGGCAAGGGCAAGGGGAGGCGCCCTAGGGTTTCCCCTAGGGGGGCGGCGGCCAGGGCAGATGGGATCTCCCCCTTGGGTGACTTGGCCCCCAAGCCAGGAGGTGGGAACCCTAGATGGGGCGCCCCAAACCCCCTGGTCATGTGGGAATAGATGAGGGGGGCGCACAGCCCCTTAGTGGGCTGGTTTGCCCCCTTCCCTTGGCCCATGAAGCCCCCCAACACTTGTCGGGGCTCCCGAAACACCTTTCGGTCATGCCGGTCATCACCCGGTACCTCCGGAACACTTCCAGACTCCAAAACCCTCCGTCCAATATATCAATCTTCACCTCCGGACCATTTCGGAACTCCTCGTGACGTCCGGGATCTCATCCGAGACTCCGAACAACATTCGATAACCGCGTACATACTTTCCCTATAACCCTAGCGTCATCGAACCTTAAGTGTGTAGACCCTACGGGCTCGGGAATCATGCAGACATGACCGAGACATCTCTCTGGTCAATAACCAACAGCAGGATCTGGATACCCATGTTGGCTCCCACATGTTCCACGATGATCTCATCAGATGAACCATGATGTCAAGGATTCAGTCAATCCCGTATACAATTCCCTTTGTCTACCGGTATAGTACTTGCCCGAGATTCGATCGTCGGTATCCCGATACCTTGTTCAATCTCGTTACCGGCAAGTCTCTTTACTCGTTCCGTAACACATCATCCCGTGATCAACTCCTTGGTCACATTGTGCACATTATGATAATGTCCTACCGAGTGGGCCTAGAGATACCTCTCCATTTACAAGGAGTGACAAATCCCAGTCTCGTTTCGTGCCAACCCAACAAGCACTTTCGGAGATACCCGTAGTGCACCTTTATAGACACCCAGTTACGTTGTGACATTTGGTACACCAAAAGCATTCCTACGGTATCCAGGAGTTGCACAATCTCATGGTCTAAGGAAATGATACTTGACATTAGAAAAGCTTTAGCAAACGAACTATACGATCTTGTGCTAGGCTTAGGATTGGGTCTTGTCCATCACATCATTCTCCTAATGATGTAATCCTGTTATCAACGTCATCCAATGTCCATGGTCAGGAAACCATGACCATCTATTGATCAACGAGCTAGTCAACTAGAGGCTTACTAGGGACATGTTGTGGTCTATGTATTCACACATGTATTACGGTTTCCGGTTAATACAATTATAGCATGAATAATAGACAATTATCATGAACAAGGAAATACAATAATAACCATTTTATTATTGCCTCTAGGGCATATTTCCAACACTTTCCGGTAACGAGATTGAACTAGGTATTGAGATACCGACGATCGGATCTCGGGCAAGTAACATACCGATGACAAAGGGAACAACGTATATCATTATGCGGTTTGACCGATAAAGATCTTCGTAGAATATGTGGGTGCCAATATGAACATCCAGGTTCCGCTATTGGTTATTGACCGGAGACGTGTCTCGGTCATGTCTACATAGTTCTCGTACCCGTAGGGTCCACATGCTTAACGTTCGGTGACGATCGGTATTATGAGTTTATATGTTTTGATGAACCGAAGGTTGTTCAGAGTCCCGAATGTGATCACGGGCATGACGAGGAGTCTCGAAATGGTCGAGACATAAAGATCGATATATTGGAAGCCTATGTTTGGACATCGGAAAGGTTCCGAGTGAGTTCGGGCATATACCGGAGTACCGGGGGGGTTAACGGAACCCCCGGGGAGTATATGGGCCCTAATGGGCTTTAGTGGAGAGAGAGAGAGGCAACTAGGGCAGGCCGCGCCCCCCCTCCCCCTCTGGTCTGAATTGGACTAGGAAGGGGGGCGGCGCCCCCCTTTCCTTCCTCCCTCTCTCCCCCTTCCTTCTCTGCTAGTCCAACTAGGGAAGGGGGGAATCCTACTCCCGGAGAGAGTAGGACTCCTCTAGGGCGCGCCATAGAGGGCCGGACCTCCCCCTCCTCCACTCCTTTATATATGGGGGAGGGGGCACCCCATAGAAACACAAGTTGATCATTGATCTCTTGGCCGTGTGCGGTGCACCCCTCCACCATAATCCACCTCAGTCATATCGTAGCAGTGCTTAGGCGAAGCCCTGTTCCGGTAGCATCATCATCACCGTCATCACGCCGTCATGTTGACAAAGCTCTCCCTCGACACTCTGCTGGATCATGAGTTCGTGGGACGTCACCGAGCCGAACGTGTGCAGATCGCGGAGGTGCCATACTTTCGGTACTAGGATCAGTCGATCGTGAATACATACGACTACATCAACCGCGTTGTCATAACGCTTCCGCTTACGATCTACGAGGGTACATGGACAACACTCTCCCCTCTCATTGCTATGCATCACCATGATCTTGAATGTGCGTAGGAATTTTTTTGAAATTACCGCATTCCCCAACAGATCTTGCGTGATCATAGGAATTTTTTTGAAATATTGCGTTTCCCAACAACACCAATTGGCCCTCGTTGTCCTGGTGGTAAGGATCATGGTGGTGAGGCAGGCCATCAAGTGAATTCACCAATTGAATCTTCTCCCATAACTGTGGCCCCTCCTTATGGTATGTTTTTGTTCTTATTTTAGTTTGCCAATTTGGTTGTATCACTCTTTCTGTTGTAATTTTCATATGTGTCCTGTGAGTTTTGAAATGCATTTTTCTTATAAATACCCTGCTATTTTTTGATGTGAATGCTATGTTTATTTGTGTATACTGCTTACCTGATGTTGTTGGGGAACGTAGTAATAATTCAAAATTTTCCTACGTGACACCAAGATCAATCTAGGAGATGCTATCAACAAGAGAGAGGGAGTGCATCTTCATACCCTTGAAGATCGGTAAGCGGAAGCGTTACAAGAACGCAGTTGTGGAGTTGTAATCACGGCAATTCAAATCGCGGAAGATCCGATCAAGCGCCGAACGGATGGCGCCTCCGCGTTCAACACACGTACAACCCAGGGACGTCCCCTCCTTCTTGATCCAGCAAGGGGAGAGGAGAAGTTGAGGGAGAACTCCGGCAGCACGACGGCGTGGTGGCGGTGGAGCTCGTGGTTCTCCGGCAGAGCTTCGCTAAGCACTATGCAGGAGGAGGAGGTGTTGGAGGAGGGAGGGGCTGCGCCAGGGAAGGGGTTGTGGCTTCCCTCTCTCTCCCTCACTATATATAGGGGAAGGGGAGGAGGAGGCACCCTAGGGTTCCTTAGGGGAGGGGCGGCGGCCACAGGGGAAACCCTGGATGGGTTTGGGCGACCCCACCCCTAGGAAACTTGCCCCCCCCCCAAGCCGGGAGGAGCGGCTGCCCTAGGGGAGGCGCCCCCACCTCTCCAGGTTATGTGAGATGGGGTGGGAGGGGCACACAGCCCCTTAGTGGGCTGGTGTGCCCCCTCTCCTTGGCCCATAAGCCCCCCAACGCTTGTCGGGGCCTCCGAAACTCCTTTAGGTCATGCTGGTCGTCACCCGGTACTCCCAGAACAATTCCGGACTCCAATACCCTTCGTCCAATATATCGATCTTCACCTCCATACCATTCCAGAGTTCCTCGTCACGTCCGGGGTCTCATCCGGGACTCCGAACAACCTTCGGTAACCACATACTATTCCATTACAACTCTGGCGTCACCGAACCATAAGTGTGTAGACCCTATGGGTTCGGGAACCATGCAGACATGAATGAGACATCTCTCCGGCCAATAACGAACAATGGGATCTGCATACCCATGTTGGCTCCCACATGTTCCACGATGATCTCATCGGATGAACCACGATGTCGAGGATTCAATCAATCCCGTATACAATTTCCTTTGTCCATCGGTATGTTACTTGCCCGAGATTCGATCATCGGTATCCCATACCTCGTTCAATCTCGTTACCAGCAAGTCTCTTTACTCGTTCCATAACACATGATCCCGTGGATAACTCCTTAGTCACATTGAGCTCATTATGATGATGCATTACCGAGTGGGCCCAAAGATACCTCTCTGTCATATGGAGTGACAAATCCCAGTCTCGATTCGTGCCAACCCAACAGACACTTTTGGAGATACCTGTAGTGCACCTTTATAGCCACCCAGTTACGTTGTGACGTTTGATACACACAAATCACTCCTACGGTATCCGGGAGTTGCACAATCTCATGGTCTAAGGAAATGATACTTGACATTAGAAAAGCTTTAGCAAACGAACTACACGATCTTGTGCTATGCTTAGGATTGGGTCTTGTCCATCACATCATTCTCCTAATGATGTAATCCTGTTATCAACGACATCCAATGTCCATGGTCAGGAAATCATAACCATCTATTGATCAACGAGCTAGTCAACTAGAGGCTTACTAGGGACATGTTGTGATCTATGTATTCACACATGTATTACGGTTTCTGGTTAATACAATTATAGCATGAACAATAGACAATTATCATGAACAAGGAAATGCAATAATAACCATTTTATTATTGACTCTAGGGCATATTTCCAACAGATGTTATACAAACTGTTGTTGCCTTATTGTATCTAGTCAGGCATTCTTTGGAAACAAACATGAAGTTAGTGTATGTAGCACTGCATTTATATGTATATGTGAACTCAACTATATGTATGTGTGAACTGCATTGTTGTTTTACTCAGGTTTTTGTATGCATACGGGTGTACTCCATTACATTGATATATGAGCTGCATTATTTTTTATTTAGCTTATGTATGCAACACTGCATTTATATGTATAAGTGTACTGCACTTGTTCCTTTTGTGCACTTTTTAATGACCATGGTTAAACTTCATTTTGACGCGGTGTTTATTTTTCATGCTGGGGCGCCTGGGTTTGAGGAGGTTACTCAATTGATTGACCATTATTTTGCAGAGGGTGATTTTGGTGTGAGCTTTGACCAGAGTCTTAGGTGTCCGGTCTTGTCTGAAACACAATCACAATCTGTTGATGGTATAGAGGAAGTTACATAGGAGTGGATGGTCTCGGAACATCTTCGTGCATATGAATTGAAGCAAAGCAAGAAGAAGTTGAGGTTTGAAAGTGACTCAAAGGAGTATGTGGAGAAAGAGAAGCAGAGGAGAGCTGCACATGGTGCCAAGGGTGGCAAATTTGTTAAAGCCAAGCAGCCTGCTTTGCAGAAGAAGAGACTAAGTTTTGTTGCCGAGGAAGGTGGTACTCCTCGGCGGAGTCTTCGTGTTGCTTGCATGAACAAGAATTTTGGTAAGAGAACTGCTGAAGCTGGTGCAGAGGATCCTTAGCAGAAGCAACCGCATGTCAGTGAAGGTGCCACCTCTGACGATGACGACTTTGTGCTTGCTGATTTTGTGAGGGATGTTTGGACTTGTAGACGGAAAGATTGTGGTCCATCTAGGAGTCAACCCAAGCGGCCCCGTGATGATGGCGACGAAGGTGTTGGTGCTGACTCTGGTGGGGAGGCGGATGTTGTCCCAAAGGTTTGTTGAAGTGGACTGCATTTTTTGGGTACTTCGTGGCAGAGCCAAAGGGGGCGTTGGAGGGGACCACCCCCCCCCCAAGATTGATTTTTTTCTGCATATACCATTCAACTTATGTGTGAAACATCAAACAATTTCTAATTTGCCCCCCCAAGGTTTAGTAACTTCTATTCCCCCCTCCTTAGTCATTCTTGGGTACGGCCCTGGTGGTAATTCTTTTCTTTTGTGTGTCTGTGATCTCCCATACTTTGTGTAAACTTTCTAAATGAGGGTTAATCGTGCTAATATTATCTGTGACATGTTGGAAAAATGATGCTTCTAATGTTTGTGATTTTTTGTTGTCAATGAGTTGTTTGTTGGCCATATGATTTTCATGTGTGATCCTATGATCTCGTCATGTACATTCTCTGGATCAAGTTTGTACTTTTCGGTGGCAATCTTGGGCCTAGACAATCAAATTTGAGTATTGCACAACATGCCATCCAAATCCGTTGAAGAAGAGCCCTCCGAAGCCCTTCAAGGCAGGTGGACAACTAGAAGACCGTGAGTAGAATCCCCTCTTCTTCGCTCATAGTGAAGGATAGAGTGCATTTGTATCAAATCACACATACGTGATCTTTGTGGGCTAGTCAAAACATGACAATGATAGTCGGATGAACGGACACTAGGGGCATGGCTCCGCAGTTTTTTCCATAGGTTTTTTGCTTTTGTTTTTCCTTTGCCGGTTCTGCCAGTTTTCTTTCCACATCTCTTTTTCCTTTTTCCTTACTGATGATCTCTATTAGGATTAGGATGATTCAGATTGAAGCCACTCTCGGAGGCACCTCTCATGTTGATCCTGCTCATACTCAAGCGACAAAATCATTGAGGTCAAAATCATGGTTGTTCACCATGGAGACATGGATAATAACGAGACTTCATTTCTTTGTTTTTGTGAGCATTGTTTAGATGCACACAAACATATTTTAAATTCACAATTTTGTTAAGAAAATGTCGGACTTATTTATTTCAAAATTACAATTTAAAATATGTCAGAGAGGCCAGGTCGCAGGTTTTCAAGCAGGTTCCCCTGTAGAAAAACAAGTTTTGAAACCATTTTTTTCTCTAGCGAACGGGCATAATTTCCTCTCTCTCTCACCGAGAGCGTAGCTGGGGGCGCTATTGGTCCGGCCTATTCAGCGACAATTTGTGGCCTCCCGTCTAAAAAAAAGTCATGTTGCTAAAAGAAAAAGTCATGGCGAATCGAAAAGGAACAGGACGTGGCTTGGTGTTTCGTCACGCACACTATGGAATCGATCGTGTCGTCTCCACACTCGGCCACCGGGGCGGATGCCGCTCGCTTCCTCCGTCCGGTGATCTAGCAGCCAACTCCTCGTTGACGCATCAGTTCCTCAACATTGGCGCGCTATTTTTCTTTTCGGACGGGAGCAGAGCAGAGATCCATGGCTCATCACCTAACACCTCGTGATTCTTCTTTAAAAAAAAGAACAACAGCTCGTGATTTGTGAACAACTCACTGGATCTGGTGGAAATCGATCTAGGGTTTCATTTCGAATCGAGAAGGAGGAAGGAGTTTGCGTAGCTGATCCGCCCAACCACCCACACAGCTACAAAAGGTACAAGCATCGGCCGAAGCCGCCGTCCGGTTCCTTCCTACCTATTACATTGGAGTCTACTGACTATTTAAAGGAGGTGACCGTTAACATAGTTAACGGGCCCAAGCTGGATCGACAAAACGTGCCGGAGTCCTCCTTTGCCTCATGGGCCGACTTGTCCCAGGCCCATCACCCGTCTTTGAATCTTCAGCACCCTCTTCGCTTGCCAGAACAGCTATAGTGTTGTTGCCTGTTGTCGGGCCGCTGACATCCCCCCTCCTTGAGAAGCGGCTTGTCCCCAAGTCGTAGCCCTCGGAAATTGCTATTTGAGAGAGTATAGATTCTCCCAAGTTGCTTCACTCGTAGAACAACAACTCCACAAGATCAATCCCTGGGCCACGAGCTTGTGGCAAACCTGACGAACTCATTGTTGAAGTATCTGAACTAGGACTTGTAGAGATGTCGTAACTGAAGGAAGACGAGCTTGTACTTGTACCGATGGAGGAACAAATTTCTTCAGCTGCGATACATGGAAAACTGGATGTATCTTACTCATATCCAGCAATTGGAGCCTGTAAGCCACCTCACCAATCTTCTCAATGATAGGAAAAGGCCCAAAATACTTGAAGGATAGTTTATGATTCGCTCGGGCCACCACCGACGACTGAACATATGGCTGCAGCTTGAGAAAAACTTTCTCTCCTTCAGCAAAGACACGTTATGTGCGATGTTTGTCAGCCTGCTATTCCATGCGATGTTGTACATGCACTAAGTGTTGTCTGACAGAGTCCATGACCAGTTTCCTAGAGTCTAGCTACTGTTGCAGATCCACTGGAGCAATAGTATCAGATTCAGAGATTCCAAAATAGTGAGGTGCATGCCCGTAGATTACTCCAAAAGGAGACTTATCAAGTGCAGAATGTCAATTGCTGTTATACCAAAACTCACATAGGTAAAGCCAGTTGCTCCACTGATTAGGATGTGCACTTATGAAACACCTCAGATAGCATTCCACTTGTTGGTTAACGCGTTCTGTTTGCCCATCGGTCTCAGGGTGATATGCTGAAATCATGTTCAATTATGCACCAGTTTTTGAAATGAGCAGTCTCCAAAAGTTGCTGGTAAATATGGGATCTCGATCAGACACAACCAGCCTAGGCATCCCATGAATCTTGTAAACATTATCTATGAAAACCTCTGCCACTTTCTGAGCATTGAAGGGATGCTTGAGAGGGATGAAGTGACCATATTTAGAGAACTTGTCTAGAACAACCAAGATACAGTCATAATGAGGAAGGAGGAAGACCAGATATAAAGTCCATGGTCACAGTATCCCAAGCTTTGTTAGGGACAGGAAGAGGAGATAAAAGGCCAGGGTAATTCACCCTCTCTGGTTTTGCTTGCTGGAAAATCAAACAAGATTGCACTTGTGTTTTAATAAACTGCTTCATATCACACCACTTGAACAGAGAACGAATTCGTTTATATGTTACAGGGAAACCAGAGTGACCCCCTAGAGGACTGTCATGAAAAGCAGAAAATATCCTGAGATGTAAAGCAGGGTCTTGACCTAACCTTATGCAGGACTTGTACCTTAGAAGACCATTAATGAGAGTAAAATTAGGTTTAGACCCAGGGGCTACTACTAACTGCTGCAAGATGACCTGAGCTTTGGTATCACCAGCATAACTGTTAGCAATGTCAGACAACCAAGAAGGTTGAGCTCCAGAGACAAGAAACAATTGAGAAGGATCAGGTGGTCTCCTTGATAAAGCATCATCAGAAGAATTTGCACAACCTTGCTTATATTGAATTTGGTAATTCAAACCCAGGAGTTTAGTTAAACACTTTTGTTGCCAAGGAGTGTGTAGTCTCTGATCCTGTAGATGTGCTAAAATTTTCTGGTCAGTTTTGATAGTGAACTACTGGACCTGCAGATAAGACCTCCACTGATCAACTGCCAGTAAAATAGCCGAGTACTCCTTCTCATAAACAGACAACCCTCTATTTCTAGGGCCCAATGCCTTGCTGACAAATGCTAGAGGATGACCTTGTTGCATCAAAACAACCCCAACTCCATATTCACATGCATCAATCTCTATAGTGAAAGGTTGGAAAAAATCAGGCAAAGCCAACACTGGAGCAGATACTAGTGCATGTTTCAATATAGAAAAAGCGTCTTCAGTTACAGGAGTCCATACAAAAAGCACACCCTTCTTAAATAGTTCTATAAGGGGCTTAGCAATAATGCCATAGTGCTTAATGAATTTCTTGTAGTAGCCACTCAGACCAAGGAACCCTCTGACCTCCTTAACATTAACAGGAGTAGGCCAATTTTGCACAGCCACAATCTTACTGGGATCAGTATAAACTCCCTTGGAGCTAATCACATGGCCTAAATAAGAAATTTCCTGTTGAGCAAAAGCACATTTGGACAGCTTCACTTTCCACTATTCTTTTTGTAAAATCTCCAACACTTGTCTAACATGCTTCAAATGTTTTCGATAAGTTTTACTGAAAACCAGGATATCATCAAAGAAAACCAAGGCACATTTCCTTAAAACAGGGGACAAATCAAAATTCATAGATCCTTGAAAAGTACCAGGAGCCTCACTCAGCCCAAAGGCCATGACAGTGAATTCATAATGGCCATTTTGTGTTTGAAAAGCATTTTTGTATTCCTCTCCTGGTGCAAGCCTGATTTGATGATAGCCAGCTGTCAAATCTAGCTTAGAAAACCAACAAGCCCCAGCTAATTCATCTAAAAGTTCATCAGTAACTAGAATAGGATACTTTCCTTTAACTGTAATAGCATTCAAGTGTCTAAGATCCACAACTCACCTCCAGGTACCTTCTTCCTTCTTTTTAACTAACAACACAGGAGAAGAAAATGGACTTTTACTGAATCTGATCATGCCCAAGGAAAGCAATTCCTGAATCTGTTTCTCAAGCTCATCTTTAAGTTGAGGAGCAATTCTATAGGGTCTGACAGAAACAGGTCTAGCTCCAGGAATAAGAGGGATATGATGATCATGAGCTCTTCTGGGAGGAAGGCCAGTGGGGGCTTCAAATACAGATGCAAATTCATCTAGTATTACTTGCATATTAGGAGCAACATCCCCTTCTCCAGGGCATATAACAACACTGACAGAGACCATGGTGACAGCAAATTCAGTTGGCAACAGACCTTGTAATGTAACCACAGTGCCTTTCTGATGGAATGAGAGCCACTTCTGTATCCAATCCACCTGCATAGGACTGTGAAGAGCCAATCAATCCAACCCCAAAATCCCATCATAGGAAGCCAATGGCAGAAACCTGAAATCAGATACAAAAGCAGTACCACAACAAGTCCAGGGGCACTGTTTCATACACTGCGAGCAAGACAGAGTATCACCCCCAGCAACAGTCACTGAAACTATAGGAGTGGACTAAACCCCTTGCAACTGATCCATAAACTTGCTGCCCGCAAAAGAATGAGTACTTCCAGAGTCAACTAGAAATACTAGAGAAAGTCCTTGCAACTGAACTTCAAGTTATAAGGTAGGAGCACTGGAATCTTTGCCCACTGCAGCAGCTGACAGACGCATAGCATGGACAGATAAGTTGTCATGATCAGAAATAGGAGAACCAACTTCCATTGTTTGCACCTGATCTATGAGTTCCTGCACGAAATGTAGTTGCACAGTAGATTTTACAGACATGATCCTTGGCCCATTTCTCTCCACAGACAAAACACAAGCCCTTAGCTCGCCTATAAGACCGGAGAGCTGACCACTTATCTTCAGTTTGAACTATCTTGATAGGTTGAGAGACCTTACGATCGTCAGTCAGACGCCCTTTAGGAGGAAGGGGCAAAGGCAGGGCACCAAACTTGAGCATAGAGGAAGGATTAAGGGGAGTGAGGCCCTCACCCAATTCCTCATGCAGCAGAGCCAAATCATAAGCAGCGTCAAGGTCTTTAGGTTTCTGCAGCGCTACAACAACTCGTACTCCTAGTTTCAGACCATCAAGGAAACGAGTGGTGTAATGCAAGGAATTGGAAGCATCTTCATAAGCAGATAGTTGATTATACAAATCAGCGAAAGGATCAACATAATCAACCATTGTCCCTGTTTGAGCAATACAAAATAGTTGCCTGAGCAAGGTCTAGTGCTGATTCCGGCCGAAACGGCTCTGTAAGTGCTGCAAAATTCTGTCCAAGTTGCATTCGGCTGCCTACGCTGCATTGATTCCAACCAACGAGCTGTTGCTCCTTCAAACTGGGCTGAAGCGAGAGAAATCCAACGGTGGAATGGAGTACCCCCAAAGCCTGAACTGATCCTCACAACGATTTTGCCACAGACGCAGATTTGCTCCATCAAACTGAGGCAATTAGGAACGAACACCCAACAAAAAAGCCTCCCCCATATCTACAGAAGCTGGATCACGCGAACTGCTAGCCCGAGGCAACAATTGGGAATCACGAGCACTACGAAATGGAGGAGGAATGTACGGTAGAACTTTTCCACGGAGATCAGATTCGATGTTACCTCCATCAGAAAAAATTTCCCCAAGTCCGAAAGGGCGCACGCCCGCCACAGGAAAACCTTCCCTCCACGGCGGTGGCTCCTTCTTCTGCTCAACACAGATCTGCTCGATCTCCATGTTCAGCTCCGCTCGAACCCCATCAATCCTTGCCGAGATTATACCATCCAGAGCCGAAGTATTGGAATCGATCAACTTGCTCATGGCCTCCAGGAGGTGCTCACCTTGATCCTTGAGGCGCTGGCTCAGATCTGCCGCAAAATCGGCACGGAGGAGCTCGTACACGCCCCACCCTTCCTTTGACAGTCGCTCCATGGCCGCCGCTCGTCGCCGGTCCCGCCACTGTGTCCGTGCTGGTGCCGAGGAAGCTCCAGGACCACTGTATCTGATACCAACTATGAACAACTCATTGGATCTGGTGGAAATCGATCTAGGTTTCATTTTGAAATCGAGAAGGAGGAAGGAGTTTGCGTAGCTGATCCGCCCAACCACCCACACAACTACAAAAGGTACAAGCATCGGCCGAAGCCGCCGTCCGATTCCTTCCTACCTATTACATTGGAGTCTACCGACTATTTAAAGGAGGTGACCATTAACACAGTTAACGGGCCCAAGATGGATCGACGAAACGCGTCGGAGTCCTCCTTTGCCTCATGGGCTGACTCGTCCTAGGCCCATCGCCTGTCTTTGAATCTTCAGCGCCCTCTTCGCTTGCCGGAACAGCTACAGTGCTGCTGCGTGTTGTCAGGCCGCTGACATGATTCTTGTCGTAATTTATCAATTACTCTCTTCTCCCCACAGAAAATAGATATAAGTTACTCTGCCTCCATCTCTGTTCTAGCCTGGCAGTCGTGTCATCGCTCTGTTCTAGCGGTTCGGTCGGTAGAATTCGATTCATTTTTAAAAATAAATCAACAAGTATCGGCCCAACATTGGCCCAAGAGATAGATGAAAAAATCTCGCTAGGGTGGTTCGTCCGTTCCGAGAGGTGAGAGCCCAGACCTCGGCCGCCGCCCTCTTCTTCTTCTTCGCCAAGCCAGCCGGCCATAACCCTCCTCCTCCGGTAAGGTAAGGTAAGCACGTTCCAATCCATCCCGGATTCGGCTCAGTTTGCTCGCATCTATGTAATATCTCTTATCTCTCTAACGAGCGGGGGTGAATTCGAATGAATTTCAGGGTCCTCAGGCGCCCGGGTCAGTAGCGCGCCACATCTTTAAATTTCCGTGGGAGGGCTGCTGAGCTTCACGCTCCAGTCCACGCCGGATCCAACGCTGGATTTGAATTGAATTTCAGTGTCTGTCCGTCCGTCCGCCTTGCTCTAGCGCCACATCTTCCTTATTCTTCTTCATTAATTCATGGGAGTACTGCTGTTTATCAACGAAAATGTTAACGCCCACATGTGTGGGCGTCTGGCAACTCGCCCACATGCCTCCATCACCGTCCAGTAACTTCTGCACGAATCTTGGCACGAATTAGCTGATTTTGTATGCCACGTAGGACAACTCGCGTTTGTGGTGTGTGAGAGAGGTCGCCCACACATCCGTTTTACCACACGGAGGGGCCGGTGTGTGGGCGTTTAGCAGTTCGCCCACACACCAGTTTTCAGTCACGCACAAGGGCTGGTGTGTGGGCGTTTGCCATCTCGCCCACACACCCGCCTCTTCTCCAACACCCAAGCTGCTAGTTGCCATGTACACTGCAAAACGCATGGCAACTGCCCTAGTATGATTGCAAGCAGATGGCAACTCTTTTTTTTACCCGAACATGTCAGTTGCCATATGTTAGTGTACATGGCAACTGCCCTAGTATGTTTTGCAGTGTACATGACAACTGCCCTAGTATGATTGCAAGCAGATGGCAACTCTCTCTTTTTTTACCTGAACATGTCAGTTGCCATATGTTTTGCATGGTACATGGCAAACTGCCCTAGCATGCACGTAAGCAGATGGCAACTCTTTCTTTTTAAATGGCAACTACCCTAGCGTGCTTGTGAGCACATGGCAACTCTCTATTTTACCCAAACATATTTTTTGCGATGCCTTTTTTTGTAGCGCTACATGGCAACTGCCTAGTGTTAGTAGGTGGCAACTCCTAAAGTTTTGAAATCATGGAAACTGCAGTAGACCAGACCACACATGACAACAACTGTAATTGTCCAAAAAATGGCAATCTGGAACTTTGACCTGAGATGGCAACTGCAGTTGAGCAAACATGGCAACTGTAGTTGTCCGACATGGCAACCGTAGTTCAGCGACATGGCAACTGCACTTAAACGAACATGGACGAGGGTCCGGCCCATGGAAACTGTGGGGCGCGCGTGTCACGTGGGGCATGCGGGACCACGAGGTACGAGGCCTGGCGTATCGCGCATGTGGGAGTTATCTATTTCTCCCACACGCACGCGTGTAAGAGGGACCGGGAGGGAAAAAAGAGGCGTGTGGGCGCTAATTGTTTTGCCCACACACAGACGTGTGGGCTGGTCCTCTTAGGCACCACACAGAACGTGTGGGCAGATTCCTTAACGCCCACATGTGTGGCAGTTATCAATCTATTTATATGACTGGATCAATAGCAGGAGCACTTGGATTGCACCTCTGGGGTACGAATAACTTTCCAATTCGTCAGAATAATAATAAGAGTAATAATCGGCAAGCTCGTGTAGCTGCAGTCCGACTGGGAGGGGGCTTTGCTACCCCGGTGCAGCGCTAAGTTATTATAAATAGTGGCAGAACAAGGATGAGGATTGGCCTCCAATAGTCGAGAGCCTCCACGGTCGCCTGAAACATTCATTCCAAGCCTCGTCGGGTTTCTTCGCCGGAGCTGCGATATACCACTTCGACCGAACCACCGAAATGAAGCTTCCCACGTCGCCAATGGAGGGGAATAACAGGGATCACAACGACAGTTCCCACAGCCAAGTAAGTCCCCTCTCGTCTTGATCGCCATGCCTCTCTGTTCATATTTGTGTTCTTATATTAATGTAACACTATAAGCTCTTGAGGGTTATTGTATGTAGCATGCAATGTAAATGTTGAATGTTTTGTTTTTTAAGTTGTTTTTCTTGCGTGTTATGAGCCAAATTACCTATAATTTAGGTGGTTTTGACAGAGTGAAGAAGTAGTCAAAAATTGTAGCCAGATTTGGGTTCAAAGTTTCGCTGCGCCGCCATGACTTTGTTTTGTTTTTGCCCACTTCAACATGTAAAACTATGAACCTGGCCATATTTTTACTATTGGAACATTTAATTGATCATATAGGAAGGAGAACAGAAAGCAATGACGACAAAAAAAAAACATGCCGATGTAAAGAGATGTCTCTCTTTGTTCTGACGATACAAAACTTTAGTTTACATCTCCTGTATGGCAGTGATGGGAATGATTTTTATTTTCTTCTTTTGCACAACTCCTGCATCCATTCTCTTAATGCTTTTCGACGATTGCGTGGATTGATGCATACTTTTCATAATAAAGTTTGCAAGTATCAGAGGGCGATAATTAGCAGGATTTCTTTATATGGCCACTGAGGTTTTACCTAGAACCATACACGGCAGACTACATGGTACTGTAGCGGCAAATTTAGCGGTCAGATCGTTAATAATCAACACACTGTAGTGTTGTTTCCATCTTGAATTCAAAGTTCCAGAGTTGGTATGCTGTAGTAGTAGAGATAATCAAGCAATTTTCACGCTAGAGAGATTTTAGTTCCTGTCACCATGTGTAACTATTCTCTGTTTGGTATTTCTGAATAAATTTATGGCAGCTAAATAATGGATGCTTGATTTATGTTGCAGCAACTGGACAACGAAGATAGACTCAGCGCTCTAACTGATGATATTTTACTGTCCATCTTGGGGAGAGTCAGTTCACTTGTGGCTACAAGGACAAGTGTGCTCTCTACACGGTGGAGGCATCTGCCTTGGTTGCTGCCTGAACTCAGCATCGATGTCCAGGATTTCCTATCCGCTCCATACGCTGACCTTGTTGAGGCAAATGATATGGAACAAGCCATGGTGTCTTTGTCCAAAGCAACCAGGAGTTTGTTAGATAAACAACAGAGAGGATCCACTATCTCAAGTTTGCGCCTTAACCTCTATTTGACCAACACTTTCCTTTGCGAAGTTGGCTCACTGTTAGGTGATGCAATCGACAGTGGTTTGTTGAAAGATTTAGATCTCGGCATTCTTGATGAGACAAAGACTCTGGACCGTAGAGACGAAGAGATGCAACAGCGAGCTCAAGACATAGATGTTTTTTTCACTGCCTATCCTAGTGTGCTCCACTACCTCACAAAGCTCTTTCTAAAAAATGTAGGCTTTGACAAATTGGACATGCACCATGTCCTGTTTGACTGCTGCAAGCAACTTAAGCATCTAACCCTTTATCATTGTGATACTGGTTCCTACTCTGTCTTTAAGATTGATGCGCCAGACTCAAAACTCTGTGTTCTTGAAATTGAGAAGTGTCGCTTTCTGAGAATCGACCTTGTCTGCCTCCCCAAATTGGAGAAGTTCTTTTGTGAGTCTTGGATATCTCAGTGTGCCCCGTTGACCTTTGGTTTTGTACCATCACTTGGGCAATTAGAACTCTCATGTGGTTCAGTTTGTGAGGAAGACATATTTAAATTAAGTTAGCTTCTACATGGAGTAACAAGCATACATACTCTCTCATTGGATTTCCAAGGTGAAGCCGTAAGTACTACTACTACTTTATTTGGTTTCATCATGTCGTCATATATATGAAAGTTATATCATGGATGTGTTATGTATGATAGAGAACATACATAGCTGTAAATTCTTTGATGATCTCATCTATGTGCTTGCAAACTATCAATTCTTGTTTTGTTTGTTTATTTGATTAATTAATGTTGTGATCAGCTTTGGTTGCAACCTGAAATGGAGGAACTCCGCACCGCATTCAGCAAGCTAAGGAAGCTGTACGTACGTTGTATATTTGTTGAATTTGACATTTTATGGACAACGGCCTTTCTTGTAGCAGCACCATCTGTCGAAATGTTACATATTGAGGTGATGTCTTTGTCTATGTTTCTTTCCTTGCCCACACTTGGAGCTTTAGTTTTTCACAAATTTTAGCAGAAAATTATTTAGAACTTGATTCCTATGACAATTCTAATGAATTGCTCACACAAATACAGGTATGGGAACATACATGCGATTTGGGCGAGGCCAGACCCGCTTCCTACCTTGACAGGAGTCCAAAGTGGGAAATGCACTTGGATAGCAGCTCCGAGAACAAGTTTCTGAAAGAGCTAGAATTCGCTGGATTTAAATCGCTAGAACAACAGTTTACATTTATAAGGTCCATGTTGGAGCGATCTCCCAACTTGCAAAAGATAGTATTGAGAGATGATGAGCAGTGTGCTGATTGTGGCGCCCTTGAGGCACCTCGTCTTTCGAGATTTCCACGCAAGGAGGAGCAAGAAGTGGTTGTTAAGCGGATTAGAGATGGCATGTTCTCGCCGGAGATAAATTTTCATGGATAAGGAGAGATGACTTATCTCAAGCCAAATAATTTTTTAGACCATCTTCATCATCCCGGCGGTCTCTATGACGATGAGGGAGTAATTCATCCTCGGGACTGAGGGTATGTATCAGTAGATATGTATTTGATCCAAGGTTTACGAGTCGACGAGTCGTCCCAAGGTAGAGACTCATAGACTAATCTAGACTAGTCAACATGGTACAGTACAATATGTAGTATATACTAACAGTACAGTATGCAATAAAACCAGCCACTGTCTAAATAATTGAGCTATGTAGTGTCCTGGGCCCAAGTGGGCATGCAATAGGACTAGCCACTGTCTAAATACTAGCCTAGCACCACGCAGCACTCCCAGCTGGCCCATTTGGGCCCAAATGGCCAACCTACTTAGCCCCCAGCCATTGGAACCCTAGCTCCCGACCTCTCCAATCGCCGCCGCTAGCGCCATCACGCATGGGAGCATGCGCGCACGTGACCCGCGCCTCCTGCCGCCTTCCGCCGGTCCCAGTCGTTGCTGCCGGCGAGCCCGCCGACCACCGCCATGCCTCCTTTCCTCTCCTCTCTCTCTCTCTCTCTCTCTCTCTCTCTCTCTTCCTTCTCTCTCGTCTTAAGGCCGCGCGCCCCTACGGGTCACGGCCATGGCCGCCGCCTGAGCATGAGCTCCGACTGGCCACCGCACCTGGCTGCGCCATCCGTCGTCCCGGCAGTGGGTGGCGGCGGCGGTGGCAAGGCAGTGGGTGCTGGCGGCGCCTCGTCCCAGCTAAGGCAGCTCTCTTTTTTGAGTCGCTCGACTCATATATGTCGACTAGTCCAAACTAGTCGTCGACTAGTCCATCCACGACTCGACTCGTATTTGTAGTCTACACGAGAAAATGAGTCGACATCCACTCTATGACTCGTAGACTAGTCGAGCGACTAGACTAGTTGTTCGACTCGTAATCGTTGGTTTGATCTCTGTCTCTCTCGTGTTCTTGATCCGGCACAATCTCGATGTACCACGAGCTTTGTTAGGAGCTTTGTTAGTAGAGTTGGATCATATGGTGTTCTTCTCTCTATTTTGTTGTGGTGAATTGACTCTTGCTCTTTGAGGTTTCGTCATGTTGGATTGAATATTTTGGATTTGAGAACACTTGATGTATATCCTGCATATATGGTGACAATGGGGTATTATATTGAGTCACTTGATATATGTTTTGGTAATCAGTTTGCGGATTCCCGTGATGACATTGGATCTTCTAGGCACACAGGTTGATACATGTTTTCATCCTCCGTTCTCCGTAGAAACTTTGGAGTGATTCTTTGTCGCACGTGAGGGATTGTTATACGATTCAATTATGTTAGCACTGTTAAGAGATTGCACTAGTGAAAGTATAAACCATAGGTCTTGTTTTTAAGCATTGCAATACCGTTTGTGCTCACTTTTGTTATGTTCTATCCTGCTATTTTTATTTATTCAGATTATAAAAATATATTTTTACTATTCATACTACACTTGTATCACCATCTCTTCGCATCTATATAATTTGTCATTGTATTGGGTGTGTTGGGGTCATAAGAGATTTCTTGTATTTGATTGCAGTGTTGTTTAAGAAAGGTCATCTTCTTCCTACACCTCCTACGGATTGATAAATCTTAGGTCATCCACTTAAGGAAAATTTGCTATTATCCTACAAATTCTGCGCTTGGAGACCCAACAGAGCCTGCAAGAAGAAGGTTGCCCAGTAGACATCACTCGGTGACAACAACGTGTTTGGAGAGCTCAAGGACCTGCCTCCACATCGATAGTACGGCCACACAATCACGTTGGTCAATGGTGCGCAACTAGAAAACACAAGACCTTACCGCTACTCACCCTTGCAAAAGGACAAGATCGAACAGCAAGTCTGAGATATGTGGCAGTCTATGATGATATCACACAACATGAGTCCATTTGCCCCATTAGTCCTCCAAGTCAAGAAAAAGGACGGATCTTCGCAATTCTACATCGACTAGTGTTGTCTCAATGACATCGTCGTGAACAACAGATTTCCACTACCGATTGTCGACGAGCTCCTCGGTGCCACTGACTTCTCTAAGTTGGACTTGCGAGCGAGCTACCATCAGATCCACATGTGGGAGAGCGACACGGAGAAGGCGGCGTTTAAAACTCACCACTGCCACTTTCATTTTTGGGTCATGCCCTCAGCCTGACGAACATGCCAACCACGAGTACGTGCGTAAATTCGTGATCATTTTTCTGGATGATATCTTGGTGTATAGCACCATGTTGCAGGAACATGAGGAGCATCTACTAGCGGTGTTCGAGCTACTCCGTTAAAATCATCTTTACGCCAAAATGTCCAAGTGTTGTTCGCCAAGGACAACATCGGCTACCTCGGTCATGTCATCTCGCGACGGTGTCGCTATGGACGCAGAGAAGGCATATGCCATGCTCAACTGGCCAACGCCATCCATGTCAATAGAGTTGTGCACCTTTCTCGGCCTCACAGGCTACTACAGAAAGTTTGTGGAGTGGCGTCATTAGCATGCCACTGGCAAATCTCTTGACGAAGAAACGACTCGAGAGGACCGCGCAAGCTCAGATGACCTTCGATCTTCTCAAGAGCGCCATGGCAAGTGCTTCGGTGCCCGAATTCTGTCAAGCCCTTTCACTTCTACTCCCTCCCTCCCATAATGTAAGACATTGAGCCGCTAAGGGAGTAGTTCACACTCTTTCTGTTTCACAATGTAGTGCATATAGAATTATTTTTTCGAGAAGTCAAACTTTACAAATTTTGACCAAATTTGTAAAGAAAAGCATATACATTTAGAATACCAAATACATATCCTTAGATACATCACAAAGACGTACTTCACTATTGTACATATTTGATATTATAGATATAAATAGTTTTCTCCATAAACTGGGTCAAACTTTGTAAGGTTTGACTTTTCAGAAAATCTATATGCACACATTATGAAATCGGAGGGAGTACCATGGGGGCAGGCGCGGTCAACCATCTTCAAATCATTCGGAAAGGAAAAACTGGCGCCAATTCATTGTTTTGAGATATAAAAAAGCTGAATCCATTACAAACTTTGGGTTCTCTTGTCCATTTGGTACCACAACACACACCAAACCCAGCAAGCGTACATGCCAACCGAATTAATGTCCACTCTCAACACCCTGAATGCGTGAACACGGCGTATGAAACTAGGAGTACTATCAATCAAGTTCTAAAATATTATCCTTTTTTAAGTTTGGCAATGCATGAGCATGAATCGATCAGTCAATCAGCCTTGGATGATTCTTGGTCGTTGTTCTCATCCATGGACGCCGACCGCCACCGCCGGCTCAGCATCCTGGGAAGCCGGATCACCGAGTTCACCCGAGCCACCCCCTCCAGCGCCCTCCACACCGCCGTCCCCTCCTCCGCCTCACCGCCGCCCAGAGCCTTGCGGAAACTTCCGGTGAACGACAGCACGGGTGCCTGAGGCGGCTTGGTCGTGCTGCCTTCTTCAGATGAAATGGCTGCTGGCTTCAGGAAGAGGCAGACGGCCGCGCAATCATCGACCATCGACGTCGGGAACTTCCGGCGCCACGCACGAACCGCCCGGTCCACGAGCTGCTTTGCCGCCTTTGAGCGGTCGGAGACCGACGAGACGATCTTGACCACCTCCTTGTTGGACAGCACGTCCCATATCTGCAACACTGTGTGGTTAGATAAGAAGATACAGAGACGAGTCTACTTCAGTTAACAGTTGCTTGATGTCAACCTGATCATAAAGGATTTGATTTATGTTATCTTAATTTCAGTTGCAATAGTACCAGCAGAAACTGTTCTTAATTGAAGGAAGTTGGAGCGTGATTGGAATGTACTAATGGACATGAAACTAGAGGGAAAATCCGGAAAGAAATCCACTCTTGTTACCCCATCAGTGGCGAGCACCAAGAAGTCATCCTTTTCAGAGAGCTTCCTGTAGTACACTTCGGGTGTGCAGATGAGCCCATGGTTCTTGAGGCAGAAGTCTCCGAAAGCCCTCGCCATGGCGAGGCCTGGCGCGTCCTGGTCCGGCAACCACAGCCTAGGCACGTCGGGCTCATCGTCCATGGCGAAAATTCTCCCCTTGCAGATCAGGATCCTCTCAGCCTCACCTACGACAAGTCCAGAGAATACATTGCAAGTTGCAGTTAACAAGTGTACATACCACCTACAGGCAAGTATGACATGAGAAATTCAGAGGCTGACCAGGAAGATCTGGCTTCAAGTCGGTGGTGATTTGCACCGAAACCGGGCGGCCCTTGCTGTCCCGCGTGCAAAGAACAGCGCGCGAATCGCCTAAATTGGCAATGATCAAGTGATCACCCTGTATACAAAAAATATATAGCAACAATCGAAATTTTCAAAAAAATTCCTTCGGCCGAAATGCAAACTGGAACCACTGAAATTCGGTAATTTCGGTAGGTGCTGAAATATTTCTGAAACTGAAATTTAAAACCATCTACTATCTACCTGCCTAACGACGGTGACGGCAGTGGTGCCACTGCAAAGGCAGTCGATCCCGGAGTGCTGCCTCAGCTCCTCGTCGACGTCCTCGAACGCCTTCACGATCAAGCTCTTCCACGAGGACAGCAGCTGGTTCTCGTCGCTGGCGTCGCTGGACGAGGTGCAATCCGACTTGTCGAACGAGTCCACGTCCGCGTTGCTGTTGCTGGAGGGGGCGTCGTCCTCAGTGCTCGGTGCCAGGGAGGCGGACAGCTTCTTGGGAAGGGAGTCCCGGACATGCCGGGCGACGTCCCGGCCGAGGGGCCCGTGCCCGTCGAACACCCCGCAGAAGATCTGGCCCTTGTGCCCGGCGAAGTCCTGATCATCTTGTCACATCAAGATTATCTTATGTCTCAAGTAAATTTTGCACTTAATCTAGCAGCTAGGCCATGCTGATACTACTATCTGCCACGGATTTCAGTTGCTAATGCTGCATTCATGCTGCTATTAGTACACTGGTGAGCAATAAATATGTCATGAGAGTAAGTGGAGTACGTACTACATAGGAGATCTATGTAATCCAGGGCAATGGTGAGCAATCAAGATGGTGAGGTACACGCATGGTGATTACAGTATCTCAGGTGTAGTGCAGGTTCCAGAGGTTTTCAGTTTGAGCGAAGCTAGCAGAGATGGACCTAGTACTACTGCAAAAAGCTGCCGATTCAACTTGCAGTGAAGAAAAGAACATGTCTCCATGGCTACAAGGAAGGGGAGGGGAGGGAAGGAAAGGAAAGCTTGACCTTACCTGGCAGGCGGCCATGGCGTCCTGGTTGACGCCCTTCCAGCCTTGCTTGGTGTGCATGGACACCCCAGCGGCGCCGGCGAGCTGCTCCTGCAAGAAGTCGTCGTGCTTCCACGGGAACCACCCCTCCGTCTCCTCGAGCTCCCTCCCCCCTCCTTCCCTGCTGCAGCAGATCCCCATTGCCGCGGCCAAATCTCGGCAGCAGCTACCACCTAGCTAGCTCGCTCCTGCAGCTGCAAGCACTGGTGCACGGGACGGGATGGGCATCTCGGAGTTTAATGCGCGCGGGCGGGCGGGCGTGTGTGCGTGAGCGAGCGAGCGAGAGAGTGAGTGGGGGTGAATGGATGTTTATCTCGCCATTTATAGCGTTGGGGCGCCATTAATGGCGAGAGGACATGGGCGCCCCGTCCTGGAGGTAGATGGGGACGGACGCCGCTAATGGTGGTGACGCGGCCGCATTCAATGCTCCTCAGCAACTCTTGTTGCCTGTAGCTGTGGGCGCCAACGTGAGATGCCTGCCTCCTGCGCCCGTCGTCGTCTTCAATGCGCATCTCACTGGCTCTGGCTGGGCGTCAGAGGAGGCTCACCTGCCTCTCCATGAAAATCCTTGCGAGTTTGCAGTGCCATAACGCGCTTGGTGCCGCTCGCCGCTGGCCTAACGTCCATGAATTCTGAGCTCTAGCCAGTGTTGCAGTTTGCAGGTAGCAGCGGTCGCTGCCAAAGTGCCTTGTTTGGGCTAGGCCTGATGATAATTCTTGGCCCGGACAAGTCTGATCTGGAAATGTCAAAGCCTGGCCAGGCCCGGCCCAGCCCGAAATATGTGAAAAATGTCTTTTCCTTCTTAATTTAATGACACGCTAGGCGTCACATCCGGCATGAATCAGTTGGCGATTAAGTATGGCCAGTGCTATGCGCCAACCGACTATAGTAGCGAAAACATAAACGGCCTCTACAGCCGTTCAATAAGGCAGTGTGTGACTCTCTGATCGTCTTCCGTTCGCTTGTAGCTTGCACAAGAAACACCCTTATTCGTCTCCTACTGTCACAGTGTTGATCGTCGACTTGCACAAGTACACGTCCATGCTAGCAGGCAGCCGCCACCATCGTCGCAGCGTTGACCATCGCTTTGCACCTTGTAGCCTGTTCGTAGCATCCATCATTGCCAACATTGCATGACGCCTCAAGCTCTGATGGTCCCTTGCATCACCACCGACATTCCTCTCAAAGCTTCAATGATTCATGTTGCCAAGAAGTTCATCGGCCGTCCAATTGGCAACACATCAGATGGACTGCATATTGCTTCGCTTCTCCCAGCATCACACAAATGCAGCATCTCGCCAACCCGCAGCTCGTGGACTATCATCTCCGGTGGTATCGTTGATCGCTGGCAGCACTACTTTGCAACATCACCGATAGCATCGCCAATTGCGTCGCAGCATGACGTCGTCCTTCGCAGAAGCAGGTGATGCTGCTCATCGATCACCCCTCGCTTGCTCGCGGCATGCTCTTCTCCCTACATAGTCGCCCTCGGAAGCATCATCGAACATGTTGTGGCATGTCAGCGACCTTTCCCACTGTCTCTACCCCAATTGTCGCCTCCCCCATCGTTCTGACTTGTTCCGCCGTCCACCGCCACGATGGAGCCATCATTGGATGAACCTAACGGAGATGATCGTTATCCCGCCAAAGTCGGAGGACCTGGTGGTGGTGGTCGCCCGTGAGGCTGTGTTCACGGAACGCAACAAGGAGGATGAATTGCTATGTGAGGCATAGTGTGCATGTTTGGTTCCACAAGCAAAAGCACTATGATCCCTACCATAAGGAAGTGATCCATCAACACAATGAAAGTCGCTCGCCAATCTACGGTACACCATTCAAGAGCAAGTCAAACAATCTTGCGGCCTCTACAATCAAGTGAAATCCCTGGTGGCAGGTGGCAGAACAAGCCAACAACTCGTAAGTTTTGTGGCTTGTTGAACTTGTTGACCCTCCATTGTCTTGTTGGGGGAATTTAGTATTTCAAAAAAATTCCTATTATCACGCAAGATCTATCTAGGAGAAGCATAGCAATGAGAGGAGAGAGTGTGTTCACGTACCCTCGTAGATCGAAAGCGGAAGCATTTAGTAACGCGGTTGATGTAGTCGAACGTCTTCATGATCCAACCGATCCAAGTACCGAACGTACGGCACCTCCGTGTTCAGCACATGTTCAGCTCGATGGCGTCCCTTGATCTCTTGATCCAGTTGAGGATGAGGTAGAGTTCCGTCAGCACGGCGGCGTGATGACGGTGATGATGAAGTTACCGGCGCAGGGCTTCGCCTAAGCACTACAACGAGATGACCGAGGTGTGTAACTGTGAAGGGGGGCATCGCACACGGCTAAGAGAAGACTTGGTGTGCCACTGGAGTGCCCCCCTCCCACGTATATAAAGGGGGAAGGAGAGGTGGACGGCCCAAGAGGGACGCGCCATGGGGGGAGTCCTACTTGGACTCCCGGTCCAAGTAGGATTCGATCCCCCCCTTTCCTAGTCCAAGTAGGAGAAGAAGGGAAGGAGGAAGAGAAGAGAATGAAGGAGGGGGGCGCCGCCCCCTCCCCTTGTCCAATTCGGACTGGGCAAGGGGGGGCACCTCTGGTCGGCCCTTGATACGTCTCCATTGTATCTATTTTTCCAAACACTTTTTCCATTGTTTTGGACTCTAACTTGCATGATTTGAATGGAACTAACCCGGACTGACGTTGTTTTCAGCAGAATTACCATGGTGTTATTTATGTGCAGGAACAAACGTTCTCGGAATGACCTGAAACTTTACGGAGCTACTTTTCAGAAAATAAGAAAAATACCTGCCAAAGATGAAGGCCAGGGGGCCTACCACATGTCCACTAGGGTGGGGGCGCGCCCCCTGCCTCGTGGGCCCCCTGTTGCCTCTCCGACTCCAACTCCAACTCTATATATTGTGTTTCGGGGAGAAAAAAATCAGAGAGAAGTAATCATCGCGTTTTATGATACGGAGCCGCCGCCAAGCCCTAAAACCTCTCGGGAGGGCTGATCCGGAGTCCGTTCGAGGCTCCGGAGAGGGGAATCCATCGCCATCGTCATCATCAACCATCCTCCATCACCAATTTCATGATGCTCACCGCAGAGCGTGAGTAATTCCATCGTAGGCTTGTTGGACGGTGATGGGTTGTATGGGATCTATCATGTAATCGAGTTAGTTTTGTTAGGGTTTGATCCCTAGTGTCCACTATGTTCTGAGATTGATGTTGCTATGACTTTGCTATGCTTAATGCTTGTCACTAGGGCCCGAGTGCCATGATTTCAGATCTGAACCTATTATGTTTTCATCAATATATGAGAGTTCTTGATCCTATCTTGCAAGTCTATAGTCACCTATTATGTGTTATGATCCGTTAACCCCGAAGTGACAATAATCGGGATATTTACCGGTGATGACCGTAGTTTGAGGAGTTCATGTATTCACTATGTGTTAATGCTTTGTTCCGATTGTCTACTAAAAGGAGGCCTTAATATCCCTTAGTTTCCGTAAGGACCCCGCTGCCACGGGAGGGTAGGACAAAAGATGCCATGCAAGTTCTTTTCCATAAGCATGTATGACTATATTCGGAATACATGCCTACATTATATCAATGAACTGGAGCTAGTTCTGTGTCACCCTAGGTTATGACTGTTACATGATGAACCGCATCCGGCATAATTCTCTGTCACTGATCCACTGCCTACGGGCTTTCCATATATTGTTCTTCGCTTATTTACTTTCCTGTTGCTATTGCTATCATCACTACAAAATACCAAAAACATTGCTTTTCTACTGTTACCTTTTGCTACCGTTATCACTACTATCATATTACTTTGCTACTAAACACTTTGCTGCAGATATTAAGTTTCCAGGTGTGGTTGAATTGACAACTCAGCTGGTAGTACTTGAGAGTATTCTTTGGCTCCCCTTGTGTCGAATCAATAAATTTGGGTTGAATACTTTACCCTCGAAAACTGTTGCGATCCCCTATACTTGTGGGTTATCAAGACTATTTTCTGGCGCCGTTGCCGGGGAGCATAGCTCTATTCTATGAGTCACTTGGGATATATATTGGCTTATCATTATGAAGAACTTGAGAGATCCAAAAACCAAGATCTATCCCTCAACTACGAGGGGAGGTAAGGAACTGCCATCTAGCTCTGCACTTGATTCACCTTCTGTTTTGAGTAAGCTTGCGACACCTACACCTGCTTCTGTTGTTCGTTCTGATATGTCGCATGTTATTGATGATGCCACTTCTGCTATGCATGATACTTATGATGAAACTACCTCTATGCCTGATACTACTGTGCCACTTAGTGATTTTCTTGATGAACAAATTGCTAGGGCTAGAGAGATTGAAAATATTGAATCTGATAATACTGATGAAAGTGATGATGAAGAATCACTTGTTATTCCTGAGGGTTATGTTTTTGATCAAGAAGCTTCTTTAGCTATTTTAGCTTGCAAAGATAGTTATGAACTTAGGTTATTAGCTAAATGGAATAAGCAATCCCTAAATGCTAGAATGAAACCTGACCCTGCTTTCTCTACTTCACCTATCTTTGTTACTGATAAGGATTATGAATTCTCTGTTGATCCTGATATAATTACTTTGGTTGAATCTGATCCTTTTTATGGTTATGAATCTGAAACTGTTGTGGCACATCTTACTAAACTGAATGATATAGCCACCCTGTTCACTAAAGATGAGAGAACTCGTTAATTTTACATCCTTAAAATATTTCCGTTCTTATTAAAGGGTGATGCTAAGATATGGTTTAATTCTCTTGATCCTGGTTGTGTGCTTAGTCCCCAGGATATGATTTATTACTTCTCTGCTAAATATTTCCCTGCTCATAAGAAACAAGCTGCTTTAAGGGATATATATAATTTTGTGCAAATTGAAGAAGAGAGTCTCCCACAAGCTTGGGGGAGGCTTCTCCAATTACTTAATACTTTGCCTGATCATCCTCTTAAGAAAAATGAAATACCTGTTATCTTTTATAATGGACTAACTGATGCCTCCAGAGATTACCTAGATAGTTGTGTTGGTTATGTTTTCAGGGAAAGAACGCCAGATGAAGCTGAAATTCTATTGAATAATATGTTGACAAATGAAAATAATTGGACACCTCGGAGCCAATTCCTGAGCCTATTCCTAAACCAACTCCGAAGAAGAGGGGTATTCTATTTCTCAGTCCTGAAGATATGCAAGAGGCAAAGAAATCTATGAAAGAAAAAAGTATTAAAGCTGAAGATGTTAAGAATTTACCTCCTATTGAAGAAATACATGGTCTTAATTTACCACCTGTTGAAGAAACACATGATCTTAATCCATTACCTATTGAAGAAGTACATGGTCTTGATAACCCGACACAGGTAGTAAAGATAAATTCTCTCTATAGATATGATAAAGTTGAAATCCCATTTACTAAGTTTGCTAGCCCATGCTTAGATGAGTTTGACAAATTTATGGCTAAGCAAGAAGATTTTAATGCTTATTTTGGTAGACAATTGAAATACAATTCAAATATGCTTGAACACTTGGGTGATTATATGGCTAATGTCAAAGGTGAACTTAAACTTATTAGTAAACATGCTTCTATGGTTACCACTCAAGTAGAACAAGTACTTAAGGCTCAAAATGATTTGCTCAATGAATTGAATAGTAAAGATAATGATAATGATGTTAGAGTTATGACTAGAGGTGGTAGAATGACTCAGGAACCTTTGTATCATGAAGGCCATCCTAAAAGAATTGAGCAAGATTATCAGAGAAATAATATAGATGCACCTAGTTCTTCTAAAAAGAAGAAAAAGAAATATGATAGGACTTTGCATGCTTCTAGTGATCCTATTGTTGAAACACCTGAGAACCAAATGATATTTCTATTTCTGATGCTGAAACACAATCTGGTAATGAACCTGAAACTAATAATAATGTTAATGATAATGTTCATGATGATGCTCAACCTAGTAATGATAATGATATAGAAATTGAACCTACTGTTGATCTTGATAACCCACAATCAAAGAATCAACTTTATGATAAGAAAGACTTTGTTGCTAGGAAACATGGTAAAGAAAGAGAGCCTTGGGTTCAGAAACCCATGCCTTTTCCTCCCAAACCATCCAAGAAAAAGGATGATGAGGATTTTGAGTGCTTTGCTGAAATGATTAGACCTATCTTTTTGCGTATGCGATTAACTGATATGCTCAAAACAAATCCTTATGCTAAGTACATGAAAGATATTATTACAAATAAAAGAAAGATACCAGAAGCTGAAATTTCCACCATGCTTGCTAATTATACTTTTAAGGGTGGAATACCGAAGAAACTTGGAGATCCAGGAGTACCCACTATACCATGCTCCATTAAAAGAAACTATGTTAAAACTGCTTTATGTGAGCTTGGAGCCGGTGTTAGTGTTATGCCTCTCTCTTTATACCGTAGACTTGATTTGAATAAGTTGACACCTACTGAAATATCTTTGCAAATGGTTGATAAATCAACTGCTATACCTGTCGGTATTTGTGAGGATGTGCCTGTTGTAGTTGCAAACGTTACTATTTTAACGGACTTTGTTATTCTTGATATTCCCGAGGACGATAGTATGTCTATTATTCTTGGAAGACCCTTTTTGAATACTGCAGGGGCTATTATTGATTGCACTAAAGGCAATGTCACTTTTCATGTTAATGGTAATGAGTATACGGTACACTTTCTGAGGAAACAACCTCAAGTTCATAGTATCAACTCTATTGGAAAAATTCCATCGATTATATTTGGAGGTTTTGAATTTCCTCTTCCTACTGTCAAGAAGAAATATGATATTCTTATTATTGGGGATGTGCATATCCCGCTTGAGGCAACATAGTGTTATTCGAAATTTCTCCGGTTCCATGTTATTCGAAATGAGTTCGTTAACAAGACTTGATCAACCTTGTTAGTGGATTCCTTTTGATGATCATGAGATGGATGAAACTAGAAGGCACAACCTTCTGTACCCCACTTTTACTTTCTGTTATTTATATTAAATAAAATAAAAACAAATATACTGTCTGTTATCTGATTATCCGTGCAATATAAAAATACCTCGAAAATAAAAGTTCTCCAAATGCCCTGAAATTTAAATATGATTTTTTTTCTAGAATATTTGAGAATATTTGGCACTGAGAACACAGCAGGAGGGTCAACCACCTGCCCACGAGGGTGGAGGGCGCACCCTACCCCCCTGGGCGCGCCCCCTGCCTCGTGGGCCCACGGTGGCCCTCCTCCACTTATTCCTGCATCCACACACTTCATCTTCCTCCCACAAACACGAATATCTAGCTCAAGCACGAGTTCTTGCTCATTTTGCTGCCATTTTCGATCTCCTTGCTCAAAGAACCTCTCACAAAACTGCTTGGGGAGATTGTTCCTTGGTATGTGACTCCTCCATTTGTCCAATTAGTTTTTGTTCTAGTGCTTTATTCATTGCAAATTTTTGCTGCTTAGGTGACCCTGTTCTTGAGCTTGCATGTCAAATTTATATGGTCAAAAGTAGTTTTGATGCATGATATAGGCTCTAGACACTTGTAGGAGTAGTTGCTATCAATTTTATTGAGTTTGGTTTACTTTTATTTTGAAGTTACTAAAAATTTCAGAATTTTTCAGAAAATGATGAGGAGACTTTTGAGGGGCTCATCGAGCCAAAGCTCGAAGGAAAAGGCACCGAAGCCTAAGTATAATCTGCCTCGCACCGCTGAGGTTCGGGCGTGTGAATGGCCTTCCGAGGATTTCTTAAGAGCAGCCGGGATTTATGAAGATTTTCATGAATTGGCTAAGAATGCGGGCCTTACCGCTTTCCTCCACGACCAATACGATTAGCACGTACCTTGTTTCATTGAAGTCTATCCACGCCTACCAGAACCCTGCACCAGCCGAGGAGCCAGAGCCGGAACCACAAGTTGATCCTTCACGACAGTCTAATTACCAGTGGGATCCAGAGATGATTGTCAGCCAGTGGCAATCGGAGTCTTCCTCTTCTTCATCTCAGTACGACCCCAACTTCTACTACGGATATCCGCCAGGCCAACCGTGGCCATAGACCAACTTAGGCCAAAAGCCTAAGCTTG